>NC_052358.1:28701444-28877595 GCF_009727055.1 Benincasa hispida
GAAAAAAAGGTTAGAGCTCTTTTTTCTTTTTTCATGTTTCATTTTTTTTTTTTTTTTGGTTGGTTAAATTCCACATTTAGTCCTTATGGTTTGTATAAAGTTAGAATATAGTCCATATAGTTTATAATAAGAATTTAGTTCCAATGTTTGCTAAAAATTTCATAAATAATCCCTACAATAGAGACTACTATGAGAGTTTTATCAAACCATAAAGACTATTTGATATTTTATCAAAGCATAGAGTCTATGTTTTAACTTTTAAAATTGTAGAGACTAAACTCTAACTTTCTATTAACCATAGGGGCCAAATTTGTAATTTAACCATTTTTTCCTGTACAAATGGAATAGGTCCATCCACATAGAGCCCGAAGTGTTTCTTATAAAAGGTGCTTAAATTTTCAAAAGTGACCGAAAGAGGGAGGTTTGATATGCTTTTAGTGTGACTAAAAAATAAGAGCACAAAATGTAAATTCAAGCAATAGAAAGGGCTTCGAGAAGAATAATAGTTAAAAGCGTCTAGCTTAGATTTGTGAAATATTTCAATTGTTACTTGATCATTGAATACACATAAATATACTTCTAATATTAATTATGCTTAGCCAGAAAAAATTTAGTAATGCTAAATGGAAGAACAAAACAACGAATCAATCAACATATCTAGCTGTAATCAACTAAACATGTCGATCAAATGCATTAAGTTTTAGGGATAAATTTGAGTTACATGACATGCAGAGAGTGCCTTACAAATCAAAAAGTATGATGTTCAACTAAATTAAATAAATAATGATATTCGAATGACAACCAAACAATGTCACAAGTTTAATTTTACTTTGCTATCATGCAATTAAGGAGCTTAATGATTTCGGATTAAGACATAATTTATAGTGATAAGTCATGAGATTTTATCTTGATTGTCAGTCATTCACAAGGAGTCATAATATGAGAATAAAACATGATGAACTTCCATAGATAACAAAGAAATATTCAAGTTCATAACTAGTCTCACAAGTATGACAATGGGAATCCCTCTGACCTAAGCTAGAAAAAACCTCTTGGATCATACAAGCCTTCATATTCTTCAAAGAATATAAGTGTAGAAGGCATAAGAGAAAGGAAAATACAGAGAAAATAGAGGGAAAGTAAAGGAGAATTCAGGAAGTAAGCTGAAAATTGCTTGATGTATTGATATAATGCAACAGTCATTTTATGAATTGTACCAACGCTGCAGCGCAACCCCTTTTCATTAGTAGTGTCATGGTTCAATGGATTTTGTTGTTGCAACTTCCACCTTTGAACTGGCATCACAGTGCTGCCTGAAATTGAGGCTACTGTCTTCAGTCTCGTGGATGGCGTCGTGGGGGAGGGGCCTCCACGGTCATTTTATCTTCATTTGAGATAGCTTTATCTCTTAGGACATCATTTACTCCATTTGAGCTTGGTTTTTGACCTAATGCTCAATTCTACCTCTTTATCACCCAATATCTACAAAATCATCAAAATAAGCATATAAAGTATATGAACAATTGATGTGGCCAAAATGATGTCGTGGGCATTCGACCAATCAAATACCGTTACAATATCGACCATTACAACAACTACAACTTGAAGAATTGAGTCAAGAAGAGGAACCAATACAAACAAACACCATGGGTAAAGCAAGGGATCAATCATTAAGAGAGCTTGCCGAATTGGATTATTCTCACCAACCGTTATGTATAGTATATCCGGAGTCTATGGTACCTTTAAAATTGGGTAATCCAGGTGAGGATCCACACAAACACATGAAAGAATTCCATTGGGTATGTGATGACATGCGTGAAGGAAATCAGACATGAGGATTTTCATGAGCAACGGAATGATCGTTCCAAATTCCATTCGAAATTGAACACTAACACGTATAGTCAACAAACGGAAACAGAATGATCGTTCCAAATTCCATTCGAAATTGAACACTAACACTTATAGTCAACAAACGGAAACTAACTGGTCATGCAACTACTAAAATTACAGCATGCTAACAAGATAATCGAGGAATATATACATACCTTTGAAAACTTATTCTTCAAACTCCCTCAATCAGTCTCCAAGTGTCCAAGACAGCAATACACGAATGCTCGAACACAACGACCGCAACACAGCACGATCAACAACACACGAACCCAACGATCTCAATGATCACGAATCAACGAACGACCTCCAGAACCTCAAAATCAATCGAGTTGAGTGATGACACCATCACAATGGTTACCTTAGTATTCTCTGTGAGAACTTAGAAGTTGTGGGCTTTGTATGAATTTGGTTAGAGGAAGAGACTGGAGGAACAACGATCATGTAGACGATTTAGCAAGTGGGAGATGACACAGTCTATTGTATAGACGATGTGCTCAATCGTGTAGAAAAAGGTGACCTATCGTATAGACAATGCCCCACGGTCGTTTAGCTATGACTAGTTGATGAACTATCGTATAGTTAATATCCACGATCGTTTAGTCTCTCTATGAGCTATCGCTCAGTGAAATGATCTCACTTGATAGCATTCCGTGAGTTTTTTTCCAAATGTAGCAACATCAACAATTTAGGAAAACCTTTTTCCTTTTATTTCACGGTTACCATGAAACCATCAATAACCTCCCAAACAATTGGTTATTAGAGAAAAAGAGATAATTATCAAATAATTAATATTATTATAAATAAATATGATAACCAACTTACCATATTATATTTATAACTTATGGTTTTAATATTTCATCTCATGAAACATATAAACAATAGTTCTTTTTCTATTTTATGGAACTTAATGTAAATCATATTTACATCAATTCCTCCGCTTGATATATCTCATACATCATACCAATTATATCATATATAAATGATTTCCTCTTGTTAATTTGAAGACTTCAAACTAACTCCAAGAACTGATTCTCAACTTGAATTCATTGAGCTACCAAGAGAAGCTTATGGACCTGTAGCTTGAAGCTCCAACGGTATGTGAATAACTGACTAAACTCTTTAGTCATGGGATCCACCATCCGTTAACTGTCGGGCACCCCACTAAAGGCCGACAGCTGCACTCTCCTCACTACAGATATATTTTCGTATCCATATCAACCAATCAATAGTGCGATAACCCTTCACAGATTGCTCGTAAGTACAACTGGACCAATTTATCATTTTGCCCTTGTAGTTACATCTAACTCCTTAAGTACCACTGATTCCTCTAATGAACATAATTCATAGTCCTACTATGACTAAGTTCTCTCTTCCAAAGAGAGGATGTGGCCATTATGTTCAAAACCCGAAATCAACCCTTAAGGGAGCAATCTATCTACTTACCCCTGCTTCGAGGAAGGAGTGAATTTTGTCTTGTGTAACTAAGTTCCCAGCTCCCCAATCAAAAAAATCCCCAAAAAGGTAGACTTGTTGAGTTGGCAATCTGGCCACTCTCACCCATACTAATCATAGGACCGCCCTCAAAGGCAGGAGTTCCCAAAACACTCAGGATTAAGATCATGTCACCTATGGTCATTTAAGTGAGATGTAAGTCTCAAGTATCAACGGCGTTATATAAAGAGACTAATCATCTCATGGTCCGGTCTTATACAAACTCTTTATATAGGACACCCCCGTTCGTATATCTCCATATGAATGGTCAGGATCAGACCATCTATAGTAGTTCACAATACTTGTAAACCTCTACAAAGCAGGTTGTATCTGTAGTATCACCAGGATAAGGTATCCCTCCTTTGTCCTTATACTATAGACTTTTTTAAGTTATTACTTAAGGCATGATCCACTAGTATATCTCATACACATGCTTAAGTTTACATACAATTTCCATGGATCTTTGCTTATTGGATATGAGTAAATGCAAATAAAAAAACTCTTATTTCAATAGTAACAATGTGTACGATGTTTACAAACTACGAGACTCCGGACCAATCCCAACAATCTCCCACTTGTTCTAATGCCTCAGGAGACTAATGTACAATACATGAAAAAACAAGTACAATATACGATAAACTAGGGCATAGTCTATACCACAGTATCATCTCCCACTTTTCCTAGATAAGATGCCGCATGTCTCATAGATCAAGATCTTCAAGATGACCCTTGAACACTTTAGCCGTGAGAGCTTTTATAAATGAATCAGCAACGTTGTGCTCCGATGCGATCTTCATGACTATCAAATCACCGCGATGCACAATCTCCCTGATCAAGTAGTATTTTCGCTCTATATGCTTGCCTCGATGATGACTCCGAGGCTTTTTCGAATTTTCCACAGTCCCGTTGTTATCACAATAAAGAGTGATGGGAAATCCATATTTGGAACAACTTCCAAATCTACAAGTAATTTCCTAAGCCAAACAGCCTACTTAGAAGCTTCACAAGCGGCTATGTATTAGGCTTCCATAGTACAGTCTGTCATGCATCCTTGCTTGATACTTCGCCAAACTACAGCCCCTCTAGTCAGAGTGAACACTGACCCTGATTTCGATTTCTAAGGATATCTATCAGTCTAAAAATCAGAGTCTGTGTATCCTATAAGGATCAAATCCTTATCTCTCTACTGAGCATATAGTCCCTCATTCTCTGAAGATACTTGAGGGTCGTTTTGACCACCGTCTAGTGATCTAATCCTAAATTGGACTAATAACGATTGACAATCCCTACTACATAGCAAATGTCAGGTCGAGTACATAACATTGCATATATTAAGCTTTCAACAATCGAAGATAGGGAATCTGTCTCATCTTCTCAATCTCTTAAGGTGAAGATAATAAACCCTTCTTGGAATCCTGCATCTTGTACCTGATCAACATTTGATCAATGTACGATACCTGAGACAAGGCTAACCTCTTGTTCTTACGATCCTGAATGATTTGGATCCCTAGAACATACTGCGTCTAAAAGTCAGAGACAAGGCTAGCCACTTTTTAATGTCAGTCAGAAAGCCTACATCATTCCCAATGAGTAGGATATCATTTACATACAGTACCAGGAAAGTTACTGAGCTATTGATGATCTTCTTGTAAACATAAGGCTCATTAATGTTCTGATCAAAGTCAAACGATTGGATCGCACTGTCAAATCTAATATTCCACAATCTAGATGCCTGTTTCAGCCCATAAATGGACCTATTAAGCTTGCAAACTCTTTGCTCTTGATCTGGAACAATGAACCCTTTTGGTTAAGCCATATAGATGATCTTCTCAAGATTACCATTAAGAAAGGTAGTCTTGACGTCCATTTGCCATATCTCATATCATAAAATGTGGCTATGGATAGGAGTACCCTGATAGACTTCAACATGAAAACATGTGAGAAAGTTTCCTCACTCCCTCGACCTGGGTATAACCCTTTGTCACGAGTCTAGCCTTAAAGATTTGCACCTTTCCATCTACACCTCGTGTTCGTTTGTAGACTCCATTTCCTGGTTCATGGCTTTAATCCACTCATCTTTGTCAACATCTTCCATTGTTTGCTTATAAAACAATGGATCCTCGACCCCATTATCAGAAATGATGTTTTGGGCTTCAGTCAAACTAATGTAGCATTCTGGTGGGTTCATAATCTTTCTACTACGTCGAGGCAATCTCAACTCTTGAGATGGTAGACTAGATATACTAATATCAACAACTCTTGTTAATCTATCGATTTGTTCAACAACTCTTGTTGAACGATCAGTAGTTTCATTAGAAATCTCATGCAAAACAAGTTTACTTCGTGGTTTATGATCCCTGATGTGGTCTTCTTCTAAGAAGATAGCATTTGTTGATACAAACACTTTGTTCTCACTTGAATCATAGAAGTATCCATCCCTTGTTTCCCTGGGCTAGCCTACAAAGAGGAAAACTTTTGAACGTGGTTCCAACTTCTTTGGGTTAGTCACAAGCACATGGGCCAGACACCCCCCAAATCCTGAACTGGTATAAACTATCTTTACGGTCTCTCCACAACTCAAAAGGTGTTTCAAAAACACTTTTCCAGGGAACATTGTTCAAAATGTAACATGCAATCTCAGAAAAGGAGATGGTATAACCGTAGATGCCAAAGACGGGTGTTTTAGAAGTCCACATTTCACAAAATTTTTAATCCTATTGAAATTGATGTGACCTAACCGTAGATGCCAAAGACGAGTGTTTTCCTTAGGAGAAAACTTTGGTCTTTTAGCTGTTGTCGCCATACTAAACATTTCAGTATTGAGCAAGGCTTTTATGACTAACAGCCTTAGTACAGACAAGTTATTTCCATTGAACCAAAATCAATCTCCATCATATTCTTGAAAATAAACACTTTACTCTCAGAAAAGGAGATGGTATAACCTTGTTCAATGAGACAAAAAATCGAGATTAAGTTCCTCTTGATATGAGGAACTATAAAAACATAACTTTAGTCTGCCTACAACAACAGCTGAAACAACCTCACGAGTACCGACTCGAAAAGTCAACTCTCCCTGTGGCAACGTTTGTAAGAAACTAAATCCTTGGTAGGAAGAACTGACATGGTTAGTAGCACCTAAATCAAGTATCCAGGCAGAATCATCATTCTCTATCAAACACGTCTCCAAGACCAATAAATCATATTTACTGTCTTTCGACTTCCTCCTCTTTTGGAGAGTAGTGGGATCAGTATCAGAACCTAAATAAGCCCCAAGTTCTATTTCAGAGAACAATTCTCGTCAATGAACTTTTTCAGAGTCAGCAACACTTGCTTTCTCTAACTGAAGGTTATCTTAGGAATTGACACTACTAGTGTCTTTGTCATCCATCCCTTTGTGCTCAAAAAGTGAGAATTGACATTCAAACAAATCTTACAATGAGTCCATGATCTCACATGCAATGACCATGTTCTCAACCCTTTTAGCCAAAGCATCAGTATGCTAGCCAAAATGTGAAGTCAGGCTAATAAATTAGCCTTCATCCACACCTTGTATGTATTATGAACACTTCACGGTGCATCAAGGGTCAGGACTTGAGGACACTCCTCAACAATGAAAAAATCGAGGTCATTTACCACGAAATATGTTTTAACGAACTCTTTTCACTATATGAAATCAGTCAAATGTCACACCCCGCCCCGAGCCCGAGGAGAGGCATGAGGAACCGCAGATACTACCTTTTGTGATACCTACTATCCAACTGAACCTCTTTACTACACTCAATAAACTTTAAGTAAAGAAGATAACAACAACTGATTAAGTAGGCCCATTTTATATTACAACAATGTAATGTTCATACAACTCCAAGACTTAATTACAAAGTTTACAACAACCATTCTTTAAACCCTCCGAAAGTGTAACTGTGGCTTGTGGCAGACCTTGACCTTAGCAGCACCCTGGAACTCCTCACCTTCCGCTACCTAGGGGGGGGGGGGGGAAAACATAGAAAACGTGAGCTGCAAAGCTCAGTGAGTGGCAGTTTTAAACAACCATAAGTTTGATTTTAGAAATTCATCTTTGGGAAAACAATTCCACAATCAACAACAATCACATAGCAAAATGTGATCTCCCCAGCCTGTCAGCTAGACAACCCTAGCATGATTATGTATTTTTCCTAGGTATTCTCCGCGAATGACCCGTGATGACCAACGTGGACACAAGCTCAATACCCTATAACCCGTTCGATTGTGCACATGTCGATATTCTTTGTTAGCCATGTTTGGGTACGCTGACAATTCCAGCCAGATATTCTGACAATCCCAGCCAAGCGTCCCACCAAGCATGCTAACAATATCCTGGGTATAAATCCCATTTCCTAATGCAAATATACACGCATTGTGACAACAATACAAATCAAATATCCAGATAAACATATTTCCCGATCATGCCAATATTTCAAACACAACCTATATATATAATCACACACATATATATAGAGATCAACCATTCAAACAATGGAATAACCATTCACCTTGGTTGGTTAGAAACTTTCCTTTCCGAAGTTCCTTAGATTTCCTTGGTTTCCCTTTTGAACCCCTAAAATCTTAGCTCAGAAATTTTCGTGGTTTGGCCGGAATCATCAAAACATCAAGGCTGGCCCAAGCTTACCCGACAGCTCGTCCCTTCTGTCTTGTCCTCATTCTCCAGTCCGATTCCTTGGAGCTTCTTCTCCGGAAGCCCTACCCTGAAAACTAGACTCTTAGAGCTTTTAGGTGGCTTTGGAATCACTCCAAACGCACGAGTATTCTGGGAGATATCCTCGTCCCAAGTTGATATTACTTCCTGTCTTCTCTGTCCGACAGCATCTTCCCCTATTGGAACCTCTTGACCAACACATGGTCTTGCTACCAACGCATGCGTTCCTTCATCAATGCATAGATTCCTCGCAATTGGCCNATAAAACATAGAAATCATGAGCTACAAAGCTCAATGAGTGGCAGTTTTAAACAAACATAAGTTTTATATTAGAAATTCATCTTTGAGAAAACAATTCCACAATCAACAATAATCACATAGAAAAATGTAATCTCCCCAGCCTGTCAGCTGGACAACCCTAGCATGATTGTGTATTTTTCCTGGGTATTCTCCGCGAATAACCTGTGATGACCAACGTGGACAAAAGCTCAATACCCTATAACCCGTCAACTGTGCACATGTCGACATTCTTTGTTAGCCATGTTTGGGTAGAGCTAACAATTCCAGTCAGATATTTTGACAATTCCAGCCAAGCGTCCCACCAAGCATGCTAACAAGATCTCCGTGTATGAATCCCATTTCCTAATGCAAATATACAAGCATTGTGACAACAATACAACAACAATCAAATCCAAGCAAAACACATTTTTCGGTCATTCCAATATTTCAAATACAACCTATATATATAATCATATATTTAGAAATTAACCATACAGATGATGGAACAACCACTCACCTTGGTTGGTTAGGAACTTTCCTTTCTGAAGTTCCTTAGGTTTCCTTGGTTTCCCTTTTGAATCTAAATTCCAGATTCAATTATCAGCTTAGATTACTCATAATTCTAAACTTTATTTTAAGAAAATATGTTTTAAAATGTCTCGGGAAGCTTACCCTAAAACCATAGCTCAGACCTCCTCGTGGTTTGGCCGGAATCATCAAAACATCAAGGCTAGCCCAAGCTTACCTGACAGTTCGACCCTTCTGTCTTCTTCTCATTCTTCAGCCCGATTCCTTGGAGCTTCTTCTCCGGCAGCCCTATTCTGAAAAACTAGACTCTCAGATCTTTCATGTTCCTTTTAAATCACTCCAAAGGAACAAGTATTCTGGGAGATATCCTCATCCCAAGTTGATGCTACTTCCAGACCTTCCTGTCCGACAGCATCTTCCCTTCTTGGAACATCATGACCGACGCATGGTTTTTGCTACCAACGCATGCGTTCTTTCATCAACGCATAGTCTCCTCCCAATTAGTCCTCATATACTTCTCCTAATGTCTCAGAGTTATGATCCGAAGTGAAGTACTTAGCCCTATTTATAGGCGTCCAAAACCTCTCTAAGGCCGACACCTCCTATTTGGCCGCATGTCCAAGTGTCTTTTCCCTACACTATTAAGGCAACCTTCGTGCCATCGTAATCTAAGGTGTCTCCTTCTCCATTAGCCAACACATAGCGCTCAAATTTGCTTGTATTATTATGCATCCACCTCATTTGCTTAAGGCCAAAGATTTCTCCCTAACAAGCCACATGTTCGGATGATTTAGCATCACCATGGGCGCATTCCACACTCTCATGATCGCAAGCCATCTTGGAAAATGCATCCATCCAACCAAAAATGCGTCCATCTAACCACAATTGTGTCCATCTAACCACAAATGCGTCCATCTAACTTCATATGCGTCCATCCTTCATATGCGTCCATCCCATCTTTGCGCCCTTGAGGTGTCTTTTTAACCTCATCACAATATAACACCCTTCAAGCCATTGTTGCCAAGCATCTTTCCCCATATGCGACCTACAAACCTCGATTGTGTTATTTCCAATTAACGCAACCTTACCTTGTGCATCCAATTGACGCAACTTGGTCACATATGCTAGATGCTCACAAGGCTCATCTTGACCTTATTGCTTGGTCGTGCATGTCCTTTTCTCGGTTAGCCATCATCAACTTGTGGCTTTCTCATCAACGCATCACTTGAGTCAAAACTCAAGGCATTAGCATCCTTGGTCGTATACCTTCCTCTCCCACATGGCTTACCTTTGGCCTATGCACTCAACTAGGATTATGACCAACACTCTTCCAACGCATACTATTATTTGCCTTGTCCTATGCACCCACATGCCCTCGGATGTCCAATGCATAAGAAGTTCGCATAGTTCACACCATGCGCTCAACACCAACGCATATCAACCCTTGAGTCAAGCTAAGTCTTAACTTAATGCCTTATGGTACGACTTACCATCACCTAGCTTCTTGCTAATGCATCCCTTATGACCATCGCATGTATCTTGTCAACATCCTTAGTCTCTTGTTCATGTACCAATGCAATTAACCTCACAAGCCTCATGTACTGCCAGCCTTAGAAATGCAAAGACATTTCACCATGCATTCACCATGGCTTGTCTCATTGCCTAGCTTATCGTTTAGCAAGGCCGCCACATAGCATCATCACATAGCACCTGCACCCATTGCTTGTCTCATTGCCTCGCTTATCGTTTAGCAAGGCCGCCACATAGCATCATCGCATAGCGTCTGCGCCCATTGCTTGTTTCATCGCGTAGCGCTGATGCCCATCGTGTAGCGCATCATGGCTATCGTCTGGCGCACCATCGCTATCGTCTAGCGTATCGTCGCATAGCGATATCGCCCATCGCATAGCGCTATCGTTTAGTGCGACTCCCCGCATCATCTAGTGTCGTACTGCATCGCTTAGCTCCACGCATTTGCTATACGATTGTCCAGTGCCCACCTACACGATCGCCTACTCATCGTGTAGCTCCGCTCACTTACTATACGATCGCATACCCCATCATGTAGCACTGCTCATTTGCTACATGATCATCTACTTCATCGTGTAGCACTGCTTATTTACTACACGATCAACTAACGCACGCAACTCCAATGCCCAGTGCCCATGTCCGTGCAACTTGAGGCTACCGCATGCTTTGCTAACCTCTTAAAACATTGGATACCGCATGCTTTGCTAACCTCTCACGACATTGGTTGCCGCATGCTTGTCCCTGTATAGTCTTTCCTCTCAGCCACATTTTAGCCTCTTTCAATGCCCAAATAACCTCCCAAATGTTCATGCCCAACGCATGGCACAACACCAACGCTTAGCACAAGGCCAACGCATTGTCTAATACTTAGCTATTTTTTCTTGGCTTCCAACGCATAGTTCTTTTGGATTCATACTTAACCAAATTTTCACTAGTAACGAATTTTTTCAAAGCTACTAAACAAATTTATTTAAAAATATAGAATTTTCCTCCTCTTTAACATAGGATTTAACTTATACTTAGTTAATCCCTTTTATTTCCTTCTTAAGTAAGGAAAATGGAAATCCGGGTTTCACATCAAACTAGAGGCAACTAAGGGAAAAACATTCATGATGCAGAAAAAACAAACACATTGACCTACATTAGGTTTTAGCAAATACTCAATGAAAAAACAAAACAACATCCAATACGATTTAGCAAAACTGAAATGAACACCGTGTGACATCTAGTTTCGTAATGACGCTCCAAAGGTTTAGGACAAAAGTTGCCGAATGGTGGTCAATTTATCCCTCCTCTGAATTGAGACATTCTCAACCAGCCATTAATACCAGGACAACTCTTGCTTCTATAATGACTAGCTCATTGATTTGGTCAAGAAACCGTTAACTTACTTAACAATTTTCCGTAAGTGTGATCCATCATTTTAGGCCCTAGAGTTCCGCCCTAAGCAGCTAATCTGAAGGAAAAAAATCAGATTGAGGCAAAAACTAAAGGGATCATATCCATTTCTTGAGTTCACCTTGATATTGACCAATTATACAAAACCCATCCAAAGGGGGACACTCCCAGGGCACCACGAAGGAGTCCAAGAATGATCTCACGATATGAACCAATGAAGGAGACCGCAAGACGTGTTGACACACACCCTCCACCCATTTATTATAAACACTCTCTCCGTCCACCTTGATATTGACTCATGCAAACACCATTCCAAGGGGGATGCTCCCAGGGCACCACAAGGCCAAACATGAATCTCACGGTGTGAACATTCAAGGAGAAACGTGAGTGGAATCATTGACATATCATATATATCTCTTCCTCTCACTGAGTATTTTATAACCTAGGGTTTAGTTTACTTAGAAAAAACACAACTATGGATTTTAACTAAGTGACTTTTTAGGTTTTCCCAAGAGTAACTCTTACCTTGGAAAGTTAAACAACTTTTAATCATCATTCATTAAACTCTTTAACAAAGTCTTTGATCAATTGTCACATGCTTGCAGAAAATCTATCTAATTCACCTTTCCAGGTAGGTTCCCAAGTAGGGGTGTTCCGTTTCCATCATCTTAAGAACCCGCCTTAGACAAAAGGTTCCTTATAGATAGATTTAATACAAATTTAATCTTTTATGCCAATAGATTTAATCATATTAAACCAATTTAAAAAGATTAAACTTAGGTTGTTAATCTCATTAGAACCATGAATTTAGGTCTATCTCAATCCAATTTTAAAATTCTTTTAAAACATGAGTTCGCCTAAGTCCGCATGCAACTCTTTCTTATTGATTTTAGTTTTAATTTCCATTATAATGCTTATAACATAAACAACCAAAATCATCCACAATGCGAAGTAAACACATGCAAGGCATTCATAACTTTTATAAACAAGCCTAAGTGTAATGCTTCATGCATTGTTCATTCATTACTACTTTTATATAACACTTATACAACCAAGCAATGAACCAAGAATTCATGCTTCTACGAACCCTTATACTATAACTCTTATAATATAAAGATGATGCATGAATATACTTACTGCATGCATAAATATAACTCTTATATTTCATGATGCATGCGCATGTTCTTTTGTAATTTCATCATGCTAGAAACTATATTATAACACTTATAATATATGATGCATGAATAATTGCATAACCTAAGGTGGGTTTCAAATCTATATGTCATACACTATGGCATATAAACAACATACATCCCATGTATATTAAATAAAAGTTGATGAGCCAAGATAACTAGCCTCAAATCCTCAAAACCAAAGCTAACTATTATAGAAAAGAGTCTCCGGTTCAAACAGGCGAACCAGGTCTTGAACCATTCAAGCGAAGAAATGCATCTCCTTGATCGTGTACCAAATCCTTGTGATCGCCTACACGAGAGAGTAAACGCTTTACTCAATTGTTTTAACAGCGCTTCCTGAGCTTAAACGATCGTTTAGAAATGATTGTGTACCTTGACTAAGCGATGAAGCATGAGGTTATGCGATCATGCAACACACATCGTGAAACACAAGCCTTAAGCGATTATCTAAATGACAATGATGCGGTGAAGCATAATCGTCTAAACAATCGCTGAGCAAGCACGAAGGTATCATATACTACGTGATCGTGTAGTTAGTGACTAGCGATGAAACATGCAAACTACACGATCGTTTACTACGCACGCCTTTTATTAAACAATGAGCATCAAATGTTCTATACGATCGTTTACCTCCAGCGTCCACACAATCGAGCAACCAACGCTACTCAGTAGAGTAAATGCTTTACCCCATCACTTACTATTAGCTAAACAATCGTTTAGTAATTACTACACGATCACATAGAACTTTTCTACATGATCGTTTAGCCAGATCCCAACGATTGTTTACCTGAGGCTACATGATACAAACAACTTTTGGTCTTCTTCCTCGATGAGATTCGCATCTCCATGCTTCGAAACTTCATCATGAACGACGCAACAAAATCAAACATTTTGAATTACAAGCTCAATTGTTTGTTAATTATGCTCAAAAACATAGGGGCCCTTACAAATTAACACTTTGTAATCAAAAGGAAAGCTCTAAACAAAGACAATTAACCCGTAAACATTCATCAACACATCCAAAAATGCATTTAACCTTTAAACACAGTGCAGAAACCTTTAAACACACCACAACTGTAAAAGATGTTCAAAATAGAAGTGAAATTTGGAATATCAAAACAACTTGACTCTTAGTGGTTCGGTCTTATCCAAACTCTTAGTATAGAACACCCCTGCTCGCATGTCTCCACATGAATGGTCAGGATCAAACCATATGTAGTAGTTCACAACATTTGTAAACCTCTACAAAGCAGGTTGTATCTGTAATGTCACCAGGATAAGGAATCCCTCCTTTGTCCTTATACTACAAACCTTTTTAGGTTATTACTTAAGACACGATCCACTTCTATATCTCATAAACATGCTTAAGCTTACATATAATAACCATGGATCTTTGTTAGGATATGAGTAAATGCAAATAAAATAACTCTTATTTTAATAATAACAATGTGTACAATGTTTACAAACTATGAGACTCCGGGAGAATTAGGATACCAGTCCTAACAAGTGTGGCATAAGTGATACGTTGATTAGAGAGCTATGGGTTGAAGAATTCATCTGGACAAGTGGCTAAACCAAGAAGAGGTTGAGCTTGAGTTAGTAGGAGGTGGACAAATAGAGTTTCATGTAAGGAAGACTTTTGCATGAGGAAGACAACTCAAACTTCATGCAAGTAGGTGAGTGGCATGGAAGTAGGTGAATGGCATAGAAGTAGATGGTGGCAAAGCATAGTGCAGACACTCCAAAAGTTTCTTAGTAGGAGGTGTCATGCGTTGGAAGCCTTAAGAGATGATGAGGATCGGTTCCTAAAGCCTATAAATAGCACCTCAGGGTTTCTCTTCAATTCATAACACGAATTCTTCCCAAAGGACATTAGGAATAGTGTTTGAGGGCAGATTCAAAGAAACCTTTGCATTGATCAAAGAGGGTATGCGTTGGTAGAAAAACCATGCATTGATCAAGTGGTTCCAAGAGGAGAAGATGTTATCGGACAGTGAGGTCTTGAAGTAGCATCAATTTGAAATAAGGAGTTCCCCAAGACTACTCGTGTGTTTTGTGCTTAAAGGAATCAGTCTGGAGAGTGAAGAAAAGACAGAAAGGTCAAGCTCTCGGGTAAGCTTGGACCAATCTTGATGATTTAAGGATTTCGGCCAAACCACGAGGAGTTGTGAGCTGAGATGTTAAAGTATGTAAGTTAAGACATTTTAAACCTATTTGTAGAAGGAAGTGGCTCAAAATAAGGTCTGAAACTATAAGTAATTTGAGCTTGAAGTTGAATCTGGAATTTAGGGTTCAAAAGGGAGCTTGAGGAAACCAAGGAACTTCTAAAGAGAAAGGTTCCTACTAACCAAGGTGAGTGGTATTTTCTTTAAATCTTAAGCATATCTTCTAAAGTATATGTATATTCTTATGTTGTGCATGAGTAATTAGAATGAGATTGAGAATATTTGATCGGAATGGTTAGGGGGTCAATAGACCTAGTTCCTGAGCCCGGAGCAGAACCTCACAGGATGGATATGGGACCGAGAGGTCTAGTTCCTGAGCCTGTGAGAAGAGCCTCGTATGGGATGGTTAGAGGGCTGGCAGGCCTAGCTTCTGAGCCCATAAGTGGGGATCTATGTGCACATAGGGAACGTAGGAGAGTATGCGTTTATGACTAGTATCAATTAACTATCTATAATTTGTGTAGGTAGAGTTGAGAACAAACTCATTATGATTAGTATCAGCTCAACTATCTACTATGTGTATAGGTAGAGTTGAGAATAGTCTCATTCAAGACTGAGGTTAGAATGTTAACCTCATAGTTGTGATATGTTTGTATTATTATGAGTTGAAATAGACTCTAGAAGTTGTTTACCACTCACTGAGATTCTTAAAGCTCATTCTTTTTTTTTTTCTCCCAAGTAGTAAAAGGTGAGGAGTTCTAGGGTGCTGCTAAGGTCAAAGTCTGCCACGCCACGGCCATACTTCTGGGTTTAGAGTTGTTGAAGTAAACTTTGTAATTAAGTTTGGGAGTTGTATAAACGTTATACTTTTTGTAATAAAATGAGTATAGTTAAACAGTTGTTGTTTATATCCTTGGCTTAAAAGAGTAATGAGTGAAAGAGGTTCAAATGGGTAGTAGGTATCAAAAAAGGGTGGTATCTGCCGTCCTCACGACTCCTCTTGGGTTCTAAGAGGTGGGCTCAGAAGGGGGTGTGATAGAAAGTTATATAGAAATAGCTTTTGTCCTACCTGAAACTCCTTGGGTGCAATCATTTTGTCATGAAGGTCCTTTTCTTTTTTCTTATAAATCAAGATTATCAAAACACTCTAACTTGAGCTCTTCTACCTCCTGAAGCGGTAGAAGTCTAGTCTCCCCAGTTGCCTCTAAGTCCCAGTTGCACTTTTTGACTACCCAATAAGCCTTGTGCTGGATTTCAACTGGAGGATGGCAAGCTTTTCCATAAACCATTCGGTAGGGAGACATCCCAATAGAAGTCTTGAAGGTTGTCCTATAAGCCCATAGAGCGTCGTCATGTCGAAGGCTTCAATCCTTCCTGAGTTGACCACCTTTTCCAAAATGGTCTTTACTTCCTTGTTGGACACCTCCACCTGCCCATTAGTTTGATGGTGGTATGGGGTGCCAATACGATGTTGAGCACTATAATTCTTCAATAAGGAGGCAATGACTTGATTACAAAAGTGTGATCCTTGATTGCTGATGATTTCTTTAGGGAAGTTAAACCTACATAGAATGTTAGTCAAGAAACCTACAACCACTTTAGCATCATCAGTAACTGTGGCCTTTGCTTCCACCCATTTGGAAACATAATCCATTGCCAATAAAAATGTATTTATACCCACAAGAAGAAGGAAAAGGCCCCATAAAGTCAATCCCCCAAACATCAAATATTTCATAGAAAAGAATAGGGAATTGTGGCATCTCATTCCTACGGGACAATCCTTTAGATTTCTAACACCGTCCACACGTTTTACAGACAAAATATGCATCCCTAAATAATGTATCACAATATAGACCAGAATCTAAGACTTTTTTGGCGTTTCCTTTGGACTAAAGTGTCCTCCACATGCATGCTTATGAAAAAATTCTAGAACAGAAAAGAACTTGTCATCAGGGACACACCTTCTAACTATCTAATCAGAACGAATTTCCACAAAATAGGGTCCTCCCAAACATAATACCTTGACTCACTTTTGATTTTATCCTGTCTATGTCTATTCATTCCATGAGGGAACTTACCAGTGGTCAAGTAATTCACAATATCAGTGTACCAAGGAGTCATGGAAATACCGTCTGCCTGCAGCCAAGTGTGGTCAGGGAAGTCTCCATTAGAATTGAGACAACCTTCATCAGCTACTATTCTGCTTATGTGATTGGCAACAACATTCTCGCATCCCTTTCTAACTTGAAGTCTCAGGTTAAACTCCTTGAGGAGAAGAACCCACCTTAGCAATCTAGGCTTGGACTTCTTCTTTGACATCAGATAGCACAGAGCTGGATGATTAGAAAAGACAACAACTTTAAATCCTAAAATATAAGAGAAAAATTTTTCTAAAGCAAAAATAATTGCTAAAAAAACTCCTTTTTCTATCATGGTGTAGCTGCACTGAGCCAGGTTGAGGGTCTTCGAAGCGTAGTATATGATGTGATGTTTCTTGTCAACCTTCTGCCCCAACACTACTCCTACAGCATGGTCACTTGCATTGCACATAATCTCAAAGGGAAGATCCCAATGAGAAGCCTAAATGACTAGGGTACATGACAAGGCGTTCTTTAGCACATCAAAACTTCTCCTACAGTCATCATTGAAATCAAAGGCCACATTCTTTTGAAGAAGAAAGGTCATTGACTGAGCAATCTTACTAATGTCTTTTATGATCCTGCGATAGAAACCTGCATGACTAAGAAACAAATGAACCTCCCTCACATTTGTGGGGTAAGAGAGCTTAGCAATAACATCAATCTTGGCAGGGTCTACCTCTATGCCATGCTCAGATACTATATGTCCTAATACAATGCCATGTGAGGCCATGAAATGACATTTTCCAAAATTAAGAACCAGGTTAGACTGAATACATCTTTCTAGCACCCTAGACAAATTAGACAAATAGTCCACAAATGAGTCTCCATACACAGTAAAGTCATCTATAAAAACCTCCATACATTTTTCAATAAACTCAGAAAATATGGACATCATACAACGCTGGAAGGTGACAGGAGCATTACATAGTTCAAACAACATTTTTTTGAAAGCATAGAGACATGTAAAGGTCGTCTTCTATTGGTCCTCCTAGTTAATCGGGGTTTGATAGAAAATTAAAACCCATCAAGGAACAGAAGAAAGGCTTATCAGCTAACCTTTCGAGCATTTGATCGATAAAGGGAATGGAGAAGTGATCCTTTCTAGTTACAACATTTAGTTTTATAAAATTTATACACATGCTCCACCCATTTTGAACCCTAATAGAAATTAGACTACTCTCATCATTTTCTATCACAGTAATATCCGTTTTCTTAGGCACTACATGAATAGGACTAACCCATTCACCATCAGGAATGGGATAGATAATACCTGCATCCAAGAGTTTGAAGACCTCTTTCATTATTACCTCCTTCAAGACAGAATTCAGACGTCGTTGGGGCTATTGACAAGGCTTAGCTCCATCTTCCAAAGAAATCTGATGCTTACACACAGTGGGGCTAATACCTTTTATGTCAGTAAACGTCCATCCAATGGTCAGCTTGTATTTCTGCAATTCCTCAATCAACTGCTTCTCTTATTCCTCAGTTCGTTTCTTTGAAATTATAACAGGTAAAGTCTCAGCTTCCCTCAAATAGGCATACTTTAGGTGGTCTGGAAGCTCCTTCAACTCCAATTTAGGTACCTGGAAAATAGAAGGAAGCACCTTGTCAGAAGATTCATCGTCAGAATATGAGGGCATACCTACCGGCTCAATCATAGATAAGGTGGCAAGCTCTCCAAGTGGGATCAAATCTCCCAGGTCATCCTCATCATTGTCATAGACGTCCCATGTAACCTCCTGCACAAGAGAGTCAAACATATCAATCTGGCACAAAGAATGTATTTACCCTATGGTGGAAGATTTCATAGCATCGAAATATTAAACTTAACCAACTCACCATCGAACTCCATAGACAAAGTTCCCTCATCCACATCAATCTTAGTCTTGGTCGTCTTCATAAAAGGCCACCCAAGCAAGATGGATGTAGATGAGATAGATGTGGGCTCTTCCATCTTAAGAACATAGAAATCAACAAGAAAAATCAATTCATTGACCTGAACTAGGACATCCTCTATGACTTCTAATGGGTGTATAAAAGATCTATCAACTAATTGAATCACAGTTCCAGTTTCAGTTAGGTCTTTTAATTTTAATTGTTGATAAATTGAATAAAACATAATATTTATTTATGCACCCAAATCTAGAATGCCCTATCAATTTTATTTTTTCCTATGATACAAGGGAGAGAAAATATACCTGGATCCTTTTGTTTTTTAGGAAAGTTTTTCTGAAGGATCACAGACACAGATTGACTTACCACCATTCTCTTCTTTTCTTTGGGTTATCTCTTCCTCGTGCAAAGCTCTTTTAGGAATTTGGCATATTTAGGAATTTTCTTGATAGCGTCGAGGAAAGGAATATTTATCTCCACCCTTCTAAACATCTCTAAAAGCTCCTTATCCTTGTCAACCATTGGTTCCTTTGGCCTTGCAAGCCTGGAAGGAAAAGGCGCTTTAGGCACATATGCATCTAAAGGAGGATAAGGGTGAGAAGATACTCCATGTTTGTTTTCTGGTGGTAAGATGGTTGAATTCGAAGAAGAAATTCCTAGGCTTTCCAATTCTAGCTCCTTTGACTCAACAGGTCGCTCCAACTTCTTACTAATCCTCAACGGGATTGCACTTACATTTTCTCTAGGGTTTGATTCTGATTGAGATGAGAGTTTGCAAGAGTATCTCCAATTTACTCATCGAGGTGGCTAGTTGAGAAACTTGTGTCCCCAAAGCATCAATGGCACTCTAAAATTTAAATTGATTATCAACAAGACTTTTAACCATATCTTTTAAGGATATATCTGAACCAAACGGAGCTCCATGACTAAGCTGAGCCTGCTTTTTCTGTCTTCCTCATTTGAAGTTTGGGTGGTCTCTCAACCCAGGATTGTAAGTTTGACTGAATAGGTCCCGCCTTCTACTTTGCCCATTGAAATTATAGCCTCTGATGGCATTTACCTCATGCATTGCTCCTTGCAAAGCACTTGGGCAAACGTCACCTAAATGGCCAGTTCCGTGACACACTTGGCAAACAGTCATGTGTTGTCCAATCTCCACCTTTGCTAGCTGCTCTACAATAGAAACTATATCAAATATTTCTTTCATAAGATCACTTACCATATTGGCGGATTTAACACTGACTACAACTCTGGTTCCAAACTGTTGAAAATTTGCTAGTGTAGTAGCTATTAGGTTCATTGCCTCAGTTGGAGTTTTATTGACTAAGGCTCCTCCTACAGCTGCATTTATGCTGCTTTTGTCAGTCTGCACTAGTCCCTCATAAAAGTATTGGATCAAGAGTTGGTCTGAGATCTGATGATGGGGAAACTTGGCATAGGTCTTTTTGAATCGTTCCCAATACTCATGAAGGGTCTCCCCATCGAACTGCATGATGTTGTAGATCTCCTTTCTGATATTAGCAATTTGAGATGCTGGAATGAACTTCTCCAAGAACTGCCTCTGCAATTCTTTCTATGACGTGATGCTCCTAGGTGGAAGAATATAGAGCCACTCCTTGGCATCCCTTTCAATGAAAATGGGAATGCTCTCATGTTTATCTTCTCCTAGGTCTCCCCATTAGGTCTTATTCCATTGCACACCATATAGAATTCCTTCAAATGTTTGTGCGGATCCTTGCCTTGTAGACCAGAAAATGCTCAAGTAAGTGAATTAAGCTAGATTTAAGTTCAAAGTTACCTGTTGTCTTAGGATAGGCAAGGCACAGCAGCTGTTGAGTGAAGTCAGGTGTTGTAAGTTCCTTGAGAATCTTTTCTCGTTCGGCCATTACTAGAAAATTCTCAAGAACATTTTCTTTTCCAGATGTATTCTGAACACGAATATCTCTATCAAGCGTAGCTTGCTATCTCCTCTCTCTTCTGATTCTCTACTCCTCCCTGGAAATCTCTGCAAAAATACAATTGTCTAGAACCTTTGGGAGTGTGGGTCATACACCAAAAGAGAAAATCAATTAGCAAGGATAGACACTACAAGTTTCAAGAATCAAGGATTCCATTGGCTCCTCGACAACAGTGCCAATTTGGTCGGCCACCATATTCACCGTCGCCCATGAACCCGTGCATACACAATTAAAATTTATATGCAACGAACTAACCCCTCTAACTAGTAGTACAATTAGCAAGTCCAAGGTCAAACCATAGAGAGCTGAATTGGATTCCTTAAAAGTTGGAACTTGTGGGAAGTAACCAAGGAGGGGGATTGTGAAAAATTGTGAAATAAAATTGCAAAAACAAAAAATGCCCAATGCAAGTGAATGTGTAAATAATCAATCGAACAAAATACTTAGCTTGGGTATTTATGGTTTAACTCATCCCTCATTAATTCTATCATGGACTATTCAAAAGATGCGTGAGAATATTAGAATTAAAACTTAGCCTACTCGATTAGAATCCTAACCCAAGTTAACTAACAGAAAAGCGAGAATCCTCAACCAATAAATCAATAAATACGCATTAAGATTCAAGGCAATGCTTAGCTAATTAATTGACTTCCATTGTCTAACCAATTAATTGAGTGAGATTTATCTAAGTTAGAAAGTAAATGCTTGCTAAATGGAATCCCAATTTAACACAACAAACTAACTTAACTCATGCTTCTAGGTGACGACTAACTAATGATTACAAATTAGGGTCAATCAAAGCAATCAATTAAACATGCATAGTTAATTTGTCAGATTATCCCATACACAAAAATTGAAGAATATGCTCAAGATAAATTCTCATAAATTTATAATAAACTCACAGAATTACAATACAATTCTCAAGAATCGAATTGGAACGAAATTAATCTAACTAACCCAAGCTAAGTTCTTACCCTTTAGCCTTTAAACATCTTCGAAATCAAAACAATTGCAAATGGGAAGAAATTTTTATAGAATTTTGGTTCAAAAGGGAGCTAAATTAAGGCTGGAATAAAGTGGCGGCGCTCAAGATTGGGTGTACTCGGTATGATGTAACCGGCTGACCCAAATTATTCTTTTATAAAACTCCACAACGTCTTAATGCTAGGAAGAGCGTTGCAATGCTGCGATGCAAATTGGTCAAGCGTCAGGCAAGCATCACAATGATGTCTTGACGCTATGTTGCGCACGCTGAGGTTGAATGTCTGTAAAACCACATAGTGTTGCAACGCTCTAGGGGAGCATTGCAATGCTTCCTATTCTGTCCTAGAGCATTGGAGGGTAGAGTTGACGAGCGGTGCGGCAATGGCATTGAGGCATCTCTGAAGCATTGCAATGTTGTCCTGCAATCGAGCATTCTTTCCAATAGCATTGAGCTAGCATTGGACATAGGATTAATGAGAGCGTTGTAATGCTCGGCAAGGCAGCATCCTTCCTCATTCGATCAATTTAGCTCCTAACTTCGTCATTTTACCGTCGTTTGTCTCTAATGCTTAATTCGACTGCTTGTAAACTTGAGTCCTACAAAATAATCAATTTAACCAAATTAAGCAGCTAAACAACCCTAAGTTAAGCGAAAGAAGATAACTCATTTCCAGTGCTATAATTTACTCAGGTTGCTCAAGGGGAACTTCCCCAAGTTAAAAGATGTGGAGCATGTGGTGTGGTTGGACGTGCCACTGAAGCTTACCCACAAGTCAATCTCAAGTGAATGAAATAGAAGGATTCCATATGAAGTACGACCCCCACGGGCAAACCTATAACCAAGGGTGGCAAGATCATCCAAATTTCAAATGGGGTTATCAAGGGCAATACGAGAACCGGAATCAATCTTCATCAGGAATGTCTCTCGAGGATGTAGTGAAATATGTTGTTGGCCACTCTTTGAAATTTCAATAAGAACTCCACAATTTGTAAAAGGACAACATATAACTTCAACAAAAAACTAGACAACTTCAACAAGACACAAAATCTTTCCAACAAGAAACTAAACAAGGCTTCTCAAACTTGGGCACACAAATCACGCAACTTGTAACTACGATAAGTAAGCTTAAGAGTAAATCATCCATAAAGCTCCTCGCTCAATCAGAGCATGCAAATGTTAATGAAATCACTCTAAGAATCAGTAAGGAAATCCACTTATTCTCTCAAGATGCAACCTCGGTTCAATCTCCTTCCAAGAAACAAGAAAAGGTAATGAAAGATCAAGAGAGCAATGTAAGTTAGCCAAAAGAGACTTCTATTTTTCCCGAGGTATGTGATTACTCTCCTCCTAAAGTAGAGCCGCGTGTACCCAAGGCACCATTCCCTAGTAGATTACAAGACCTAAGGTCGAAGATACTAACCTAGAGCTTGTTAAGATGTCTAAAAAGGTACAAATTAATATCCCTTTGCTTAATGCTATTCAACAAATACCTAGATATGCTAAATTCTTAAAAGACTTGTGTACTAAGAAAAGAAAAGGGAACGAAGAGGAGAGAGTAACTGTTAGCAAGAATGTAGGCTTTGCTAAAAAAGCCATGCCCCAAAACTGTAGAAATTCAGGAATGTTTACCTTGCCATGCAAAATAGGAGATAGAATTATCACTCATGCTATGCTAGATTTAGGTGCTTCAATAAACTTCAGGCCTTTTCATGTTTATGAAGACCTTAATTTGAATGGCCTAAAAAAACAAATGTTTGCACACAACTAACTGATAAGTCATAGATACAACCTCTAGGCATAGTAGAGGATGTTTTGTTGAGAGTTGGAGAATTAATCTTTCCTGTTGGTTTTTACATTTTAAAAATGAATGAACCATACTCTACTTCTTTCTCTAATATTTTACTTGGTAGACCCTTCATGAAAATTATAAAAACTAGAATTGACGTAGATAAAGGGTCTTTATCAGTAGAATTTTACGGATAGGTAAAATCCTTCAACATTTATGATGCCATGAAATTCCCTAAGGAATATTTGTCTCTTTGTTCCATAGACACATGCAATGTGTTTGATGAATTATTGTTTTCTATTGATGAAAATTTGGATTGTTTGGTTGCCCCTTCAATTGATCTTGACGATGATGACTCTTCGATGGACTCTTTCTTTACTTAAAATGATTTTGATTTGAATGATAATTCTTCTAATGGTGATGTTGTGGAATCTAATGAGAAGAAAAAGTCTTTCCTGTGTTCATATCTAGAGAACTCACATCTTCTCAGGATTGCTCACTAGTAGAAACATTGAAGGATCACAAGAAAGCAATTGGTTGGACTTTAGATGATATCAAAGGGATAAGCCTTTCCCTTTGCATACACAAAATCTTTCTAGAGGACGGAGCTAAAGCAACCATTCAACCTCAAAGAAGACTAAATCCAACCATGAAAGAAATTATGCCCAAGGAAATCCTCAAGCTACTTCAATGGGTAAGTACGATACATATGGTGCTGAAGAAAATCGGGATGACCATTGTGAAAAATGATAAAGGTGAGATGATCCCAATGAGAGTGCAAAACAATTGGAGAATGTGTATAGACTTTAGAAAACTCAACGAGGTAACAAAAAAATATCACTTTCCTATACCTTTTATTGACCAAATGGTTGGACGGTTAGCCGGGGTTTTTTGTTTTTTTGACGATTTTTCTGGATTTTATCAAATATCAATAGCACAGGAAGATCAAGAAAAGATTACTTTTACTTGCACTTATGGTATATGCATTTAGGAGAATGTCATTTGGGCTATGTAATTCCTGTCTCTTATACACATCTAGATGTGTATAAGAGACAGCGGTTAGCCGGGGTTTTTTGTTTTTTTGACGATTTTTCTGGATTTTATCAAATATCAATAGCACAGGAAGATCAAGAAAAGAATACTTTTACTTGCACTTATGGTACGTATGCATTTAGAAGAATGTCATTTGGGCTATGTAACGCCCCAGGTACATTTCAACGATGCATGATGAGCATTTTCTCTGACTATATAGAAAAGTGCATAGAAATTTTCATGGATGATTTCACTGTGTATGTAATTCTTTCGAAGATTGTTTGCACAATTTGAGTTTTATTTTGAAAAGATGCATAGAAACAATTTTAGTTTTGAATGATGAAAAATGTCACTTCATGGCTTCTTACGAAATAGTTTTAGGGCACCTTGTATCTTCTAAAGGCATAAAAGTTGATAAAGCAAAAATAAATGTGATAGCTAACCTTCCCTATCCTTAAAACATTAGGGAAGTGCGCTCTTTTCTTGGTAGTGCAGGGTTCTACAAGAGGTTCATTAAAGACCTTTCAAAAGTTTCACCCCTTTGTCAAGCCTACTTCAAAAAGATGCCATATTTGATTTCAATAAGGAATGCAAGGAAGCCTTTGACACACTCAAGGAGAAGTTGACATCAACTCCAATCCTTCAACCATCCCGATGGTACTTGCCATTTGAGATCATGTGTGATGCTAGCAACCTAGTAGTAGGGGCGATATTAGGACAAAGATTTGACAAGAAGTGCAATGTGATCTATTTCACATCTAGAATGCTTAATTCATCTCAAATTAATTATTCAACAATAGAAAAATAATTTCTTTCCATAATTTTTTATTTGGATAAATTTAGATCTTATATTCTCAGTTTTCCAGTAATTGTTTACACTAACCATACTGCTCTTAGGTACCTCATGACGAAGAAAGAATCAAAGCTTAAACTTGTCAGATGGATCCTTCGTTTGCAAAAGTTCAACTTAACTATCAAAGACAAATAAGGATCCGAGAATTCAGTGGCCGGCCATTTAAGTCAAAACGTGCAAGAAGAAGAGTTAATTCCAATTAGAGAAAACTTTCCTAATGAACACCTTTTCGAGGTAACTGCTTTCCTATCCTGGTACGCCGACATGGTAAATTACCTTGTTTAGGTAAGTTTCCCTTTAACATGTCTTCATTTAGAAGGTCTAAACCAAAAAGTGACTCTAAATACTTTGTATGAGATCCTCCTTATCTATGAAAATTTTTTTCGAATCAAATCATTAGGAGATGTGTCCCTAACAAAGAATTTGAGTATGTTTTGTCATTTTGTCATGAACATGTATATGGAGGTCATTTTAGTCCAAATCGAACTGCTAGAAAATTTTATATTCAAAACTATTCTGGAATTCTCTTTTTGCTGATTCGTATGCTTATTGCAAGTTTTGTGAAAAGTGCCAAAAATCTAGATCTTTGTCTAAAAGAAATGAAATGGCTCTCAATTTCATTCATGTTTGTGAAATATTTGATGTATGGGGCTTAGATTTCATAGGTCCATTTCCTTCTTCGTTTGGTTATTTGTGAATTTTTCTTGGAGTAGATGATGTTTTCAAGTGGGTCGAGGCAATCCCCACTAGAACAAATTATTCTTCTATTGTTTCGAAATTCATTAAAAATAACATCTTTTCTAGATGTGGAATTCCTAGGGTCATCATAAGCGACCAAGGAATGCATTTTTGCAATAAGACCATAGAGACATTATTGAGAAAATACGAAATTCACCACTGTGTTGCAACCCATATCATTGTCAAACAAATGACCAAGCGGAAATTTCAAATAGAGAAGTGAAAAAAATATTTTTGAAAAGATTGTAACCTGAAAATAAAAGATTGGAGTTCTAAACTTAATGATGTGCTTTGGGCTTACAGAACCACTTTTAAGACGCCCATAGGAACAACCCCGTATAGAATTGTATATGTCAAGGCATGCTATCTTCCAATAGAGGTTGACACACAAAGTTTGGGTGGTAAAACAATGTAATTTGAATATAACCCAAGCAGAAAAGGAAAGACTCCTAGAGTTACAACAATTAGAAGAATTATGACAAGACGCTTATGAAAATTCAAAAATTTATAAAGAGGAACCCAAATTTTTTCATGACAAAGGCTTAATAAGAAAGGACTTCAAAATTGGACAAAAAGATTTGCTTTACAATTCTAGATTAAAATTAATGCCTGGAAAACTCAAGTCCAAGTGGCTAGGTCCTTTTGAAATTAGTAATATTTTCTCTTATGGCGCAGTCGAATTAAAAAGTCTTGCAATAAGAAAAATCTTCAAGTATGAAGAGCATGTAAACCAAGTCCAATTGGACTTGTGTTTGACTAACCCCTCATATATATGACACCCCTCTTCGCTAAAAATTTGCAAAGACAAGACAAATTTTCTTCTTTCTTTTTTCATTTTTCTTTACTCTTTCTTTCTTTCTTATTTTTGCATATTTTTTACTAATAAATAGAATAATTGGTTCTTTTTATTACCTTTGTAGGTTATCAAATATATATATATATATAAAAAGAAGCTCTCAGGAAAAGAAAAACAAAAGCAAGAAAAGTCTCTCTCAAGAAAATAAATGATCAATAACAAAAACCAGGGAAGTTTATCTCTACATCCCTTCTTTTTTGTTTCTTGAATTCATTTTCTTATTCTAAACATTGAGGATAATGTTCCATCTTTAAGTTGTGAGTGGGAAACATTGCATGCATATTTGTTGGTATTCTTCATGTTATTCTTTGTTTTTTTAAAAAATGAGCCTCACTAAAAATTTTCGCTTTATAATGACAAGCATCTGAGCTCGGGTTAATAGATTGTTGATTACTTAGACTGATTACATAGATTTTGTGATGCTGTTCTAACATATTTGAAAATTTTGAAGCTTTGATTCATCTTGATAGCATAATTTGATTCTTTAAAAAACATGACTTTGAATTCTTTATGTTCCAAAAGACCATTGAATTCTTTAATGCAATAAATTCATGATTGAATAAATGCATGTTTGCATGTTCAAGAATCTCATTCACTTTGTTCTATGTATCATTTGTTTTACACAATCTCTTGATTCTTATCGATGAAACTTTGATGACGCACTCTTTCAAGTAAGGCTATAAACAAAATTTTGGGCAGAAAATTTTGAAATTCGTCTTTCAAAAGAAACTTTCTTTTCCTTTTAATTTCATAAAAAAATCGAATACTTAGCTTTTTAGATCTTTTTAGAATCTTAGAACTCTTAGAAACGTCATATCTACTTAATTTTCTTTGTTACCCCAATAGGACAACCTTTGGTCTAAGAACAACCATCTTGTTAGAGTAGCAAGTCTAGACAAAGAGGAATAAAAAGGGCGTAATCTATAAAAAAAATTGCTAGCATGAAAAAAAATAAAGCAAATTTGCAAAAGTAACATAACCTTTACTAACGTGTGTGTGTGCATGGATAGAGGTGAAAAGAGCTACCTTCATTGTATTTCTATCAGGGCCCGCGAGAAAGAAGCGATTTTCTGGCGGTGTGAGTGTGAAAGCTATCTCTCTAGGTAAAAGAAATGCTAAATACATTTTGTGTGCATGAGTTTAAAAAGGCACCCTTGTATCAGAATTGCCTCTCTCCAATGCAAGTTAGCCATATCCTAGACCGATAACTAGGCAAGTATAGGGCAAAGAGGAATTAAGACTTGGATGTCTCCTTTCTATTAGTTTAGGCCTTTAAGTAAACTAAAACTAGGTAGTCTTTACTTTTATGATTTTGCAAGAAAAGACTCTTTCTTTTCAAAATAAGCTTCAATCTTTTGTTAGCAAAACTTTAAATTTCTAAATGTTTGCTTATATCCTTACTTCCTTGATTGTTGAGAAAAGAGATGAGAATCAATTTGTTATGTAAGACAAGTGAATGTATAGACCATTTGAATGTGAGGATGAAAATGTGACAACTTGTATACTCAATTTTGAATAAATGAATAAAACTTGGAATAAACAATAAACAATCCATATTTGCTCAAGGCATACTTCTATTTTTGACTTATTTAAGATGACCAAGATTTAAGTTGGGGATATGATAGGTCTTGTAAATAGCTATCTTATTAGTACTAATTTCCTCAATTATTTTTCAATTATTTGCTTAAAATATCTATTTTGACAGGTAAATTCCAATCCAACTCATAAGGAGTTATTTCGAAAGATTTGGAGCTAATTCGAGCCAAACGACACCAAAGAATCACTTAAGAAGAATATCCAAGACAAATTACCACTTTACCCCTTAAGTGGAACAATTCAACACACTTCAACAATGCTTGTAGCATTACAACACTCCTCACAACACTAATTCAGATGCTAGCTCGACACTTGAAGACAAAATGCACCCATTTTCTGCAAAATAGGACAGCGTCACAACATTTCACTAAGAGTTGCAACACTCTAGAGATTGACAGAATCTTCCGCGCATGCACACCTTGTGCAACCGAGTGCCATCGTAGCATCAAGATGCTAGCCCAATGTTTCTTGGCTTTTTTCTGATATAGTGTTGCATCGCTAGCCTCAACGTGGCAACACTAAACCTACATATATAAATACTGTTGTTCAGCAGAGAAAGAAGAAAGAAAAAAAAATATTTTTTAGAGAAAGGTTAAATCGAAACTAGAGAGAAAATTACTTAATTTGGTGTTTGTATTGAGAGATTTCTTGCAAACTTGACAATTTCCTAGTGAATTGCTTCATGGTTTTTATAATATCTTCAAGGATTTCATTCAATTCTTCTCATCTCTATGGCTAGGTAATTTTTTTCATGGGAATTCATAATTCTAGGTTTAATTCTTGAGTTCTTTTTGTATATTTTCTTGAATTTTCTTTATTCTTGAATGTTCTTAGGCTATAAATTTGAATAGAAATTAATTGAGGATAATTGACGCTTTGATTTCATTGACTTCTTGTATGTAATTGTTGCTTGGCACTATTGCATAATGGTGAGATAGGTTACAAATTAAGTTTTCTTGTGTTAATTAGGATTTTTTTTTTTCAAATTGAACTCTTGAAATTCTTAATTAGAACATCCATTCAATCATTCTTGAAACTTACTCTAATGTGTTTCCTGAATGTCATAATCATGATAACTCAGGTCTTTAAAGCAATCTAAGAAAAGAACATGATAAATTCTATATGGAAGTATTTTTTACTTAGACTAGGGCTAATTGATGTGATGCATGTGTTAGAGTATATCAGCATGCAGCGGAAGCAACAAGGATCATTAAGCATTCTAATTCATTAATTTTGGCTATCAATTAAGCATGCTCATACACTAATAAGAGGGTTTCAAGACATACCTTTGTAGAACCACTTGAATCTCGAATTCAGCTGCAAGTCTTCTCCAAATCTTCTTGTGAACCATCTTAAGGCCTTCTCTACTATTCTCTTGGAGCCTTAGATTGAGCTATGGGACTCAAAATAAGCTTGAATAAAGGGAATTTAAAGAACAAGCTCCTTGATGCACCTTGAAGAATACCTTCTTCAACCTCTCAAGCTTTTAGTAAAAAAGAACCAACAAGTACATCAGTTTGCATACTCAATTCTCAGTCCAATCTCCTCTATTTATTGCAAGACCATCATGCAAAATAGGTTGTTGCATGAAGAGCAGCTCATGCTTGAAGATTGACTCAATCAAATTGGTGGAGAAATGAGTGAGCTTCTTGGTTGTGAAAGTGAAGTTTTCCCACCTTTTTTCATTTACAAGTTTTCAATTTTGTTTTTCCAAAATCAATTTTGTTTTCAAAACTTGAAAATTTTATTAATTTTATAAAATTAATTCATTAAATCTTCTAATAAAATTAATAAACAATAATTAATTAAACAATTTAATTAATTCTAATTAATTCAACATCAAATATTAAATTAATTTTAACACAAATTCTACCATCACGAATCCATATTCATAAATTTAAATTTAAATCATATTAAAAATTAATTGATTCTCCAATTCCGTTTGATTCCAAAATTAAATGCGTAATTATATCACACATAATTTACTAATTCCCTTAATTCTAATTTGAACGTTTCAAATTAACTTATCACGCTACTCTAAGGCTAATCCATTTACGAGCTAGTAGGGGAGGACCTCATGGACCTACAGATCATGGGCTCCAACGATCCGAGATTAATTACCTAAACTCTTTACACCAAATTAACCCCCATTCATTAACTAATGAGTCACTCCACTAAAGCCCATGGTTGCATTCCCCTCACTCGATATAACCATGATTAGTAAGTTAATCCTTCACATGTTGTTCATAATAATGGCTGGTTCAAATGTCTGTTTTACCCCCGAAATTACCTCTTGTTCGTAATAGTCATGAATCTTTTAGTTTATTGGATTTATTTCTAAAATGAAATAAGCAATTCATATATTCAATAACAACTTATTAAATTTTTCAGAATAAGTTTTATTGTTTACAAACCACGAGTTTTAGGATATAAAATCTAACAAACTCCCACTTAAACTAAAAATCCAATGGTAACTTATATATCCGAATATATAATACTGAGTTTCTGAGTTTTATAGAGAAATACAATAAACTAGGGCATCATATACCCATGATTTACCATTCGGTATCCCATACCCGATTTTTCTCCCACTTGCCCTAGGTTATATACCTGGTATTCCTAGTCTTACTAAGTGGTTCTCAAATACTTTAGCCGAGAGAATCATTGTAAACATGTTTGTGTACAATAGACTTCTTATTAAACTTATATGTGGAATGCATCTTATTTACACAACACTTATTTCTCAATAATAACTAGGAAGTCATAAATTCCTCCCACTACATCAAGATACTCTCAACTCTTTGAATAAGATGCATTTGACCTATCTAAACAGCTTTTGTTTGCAGTGTCAATTTTAATCAATAACTCTTTATTAATATATGCAACCTTTTATGGAAACAAATAATACATGGTGATCTTGAACAATATTCCAATAATTGGAATGATGTTGAGAAAAAAAATCAAGGAAATTGATGTCGGGCAAAAATGCACATCATCTTAGGCCTTTCATTTAGAATTATGAGGATTGTTAAGTGAAATATGCGGCGAATATGTTAGGAATTCATGAGAAAATGAGTTTGCGTCGTTCAGCATTAAGAATCTCGGCTAACCCACTATTATGCGTTATTATGTGTTCAATTGTCTATCTTTGTAGCTAACGCAGGAAGCGGATGCATACGCGGAAGCCGGCCTATCGTAAAGACGATCGCATGCAAAGAACTTCTCCATCACAAAGGCAAATGCATACGTTCGACGCATGGGTATTGCGAAAATCAACTGCATGCATCCATCGTATAGGAGTTGTGATCGTCAAACGATTGCAGTCATCGCATAGAAGTTGCGGTCAGCAAGCAAATGGGGTCATCATAAGATTGCGGCTACATGATGATAACCATAATAGAGGGATGAACGCAAGGTTGGTGGAATGCAACATGAATGCATACCTCGGGAGAACCAAAAGATGATGTTGACATTTCACCTACAATATCGTTAGCAGCAGAGATTCAGAAAAGGATCATCACGCTGCGAATTTCAGAATCAGAGCAGGTCCATCAATGCTGTCAGCGATCCAACTCTATAGATAGAAGCCATTGAGCAGAATTTCATTTTATCCAAGTTTCGGCCTTTGGGTGGATCCTTGTGATCCAGACGAAAGCGTTAGAAGAAAGCTTGAGAGTTCTTCATCTCTTTCATCCATTCTGAGTGATGACCGGAGCCTTCGCCAGAGTTAGATCTCGAGAGAGTCAGCTCCACCGCCCCTCCATGGCACCACCGGTAGCCTTGACACACATCTGCTGGAAGCGAGACATTGCTTCCAGCTAGCCTTTTCCATTTCTCTTCTCTTCTTATATTGTATTGTATTACATTTTGGCTTAAGAAATTAATACACTTCGTGATCAATGCATCTTTATTTTCCTTCGATTCCATCTCTATCTTCCTTTAATTAGCATCCTTAACTTTCATTGCGTCACTTAGTGAGACTATTAGAGTATCGCATACTTAATCATGCGACATAGGAATATGAAGCATGTAGCAAACCATTGGGAGGTGTGTGTTGCGTGAGTGTTGTGAGAAAACCTTATTTGCTTAGTGTGAAGTTGTAGCAATGCCTATCTATAGGCGGGCGCAATGCTTGTCTATGAGTAAAGTCAGCAACAACCAACTGCCCGGGAGGGTAAGTGGTTGGTCGCATTAAGCAATATAAGCCATTATTCACTAGAGATAGGAATAATCTTACGTCAACTAGGTTTATGCAATTACCTTGTCTTATGAACGCATCATTCACCATTTAGGCATACTTGGGGGAGTAGTCTAAAAACCAGATCTAAGACTCGAGAGAGTGAATCGGATCACATAAGCAAGAATAGGGAACTTAGAGATAAGCTCCGTTTGCTATTACACAGCGTATGCACCCTACGGAGAGGATATTGCATGCGTCCAAGAAGTAGGATACGGTGGTATGCGGTCATCTTGTTTATGTGTGGGAGCACATGAGCAAGAATAGAGACTTAGGAATAAGGCCTCTCGACACTTTGCATATACATCACATGCGTCCTAGAATTAGGTTCAAGTGTGTGTAGCGTGATCGCATAGCTTGTGTTGGCTGAGGTTTCCCTTACGGTCAAGCTTAGGGTTGCGATGAAGACATCCTCACATTTTTATCTATTTTTCCATGCATTTACTATGCGTCAACAGTTGTCGTGTCTCTACTTCTTAGGCATAATCTCACTGTTTTGTCTGTTAACTAGGAGTAGGAGTAGGTTGTAGCTTAAAACCCTTATCATTCGTTTATTAATCCGCCGCAAACACATCATCGCATAACCTTTAGTTACAAGACCCTGAGTTCGACCTCAGATCACCTAAGAAACTTGGGTTCTTGTTATACTTGGCGAGAGCGTAAGAAAACTTGTGACAGGAATGCATGGTCATTGCATATAAGAGTAACACACATTTTCATTCCAATGCATGACCACCGATGCATGAGAACCAACGCATAACCTAAGACATACATCGCATATTGCGTCCCACATAATTTTAGTCATCAAGTCTTTGACGGCTAATTTTACGTCACTAGCAATTAGAAAGTTTTCTCTGGATTTAATGTTCTATCAAATAGGCCTAGAAATCTCAAATTTTCTATACTTTGATCCAATTGAAGTATTTTGTTTTATTTTAACTAACAAGTTTTGTACACGAACTTTTCAAGTGTCCTAAAGTTATCACTTAGGTTAAATAACTACTTGCCTTTATTGATTTCTAGCCATTTTAAATGTCTAAATAAATGGCTTTTAACTAGGTTGTTTCTAACAGAAGTTGCTTTGCAATAGAACAAACATAACTTTTGCTAATGAACATTTCATTTACAAACATATATATAATTTGTTCTTTACAACAAGATAAAATAACAAAAGTAGATAAAATTATCTTCAGACAACAAGATCTCCCACTGGTCATGTTGAGGATAACAAGCAATCTTTAGGAACTAGTTTGCCTGTTTTACTTTCTTTACTCTCTTCTCAGCAAGATACTGTGGGCAGTTTCTCTTTCAGTGCCCTTCCTCGTTGTAGTGGAAACATTTTCCTTTGTTTGCAGCATTAGCCTTGTCTTTTCTACCAACGGTTTTCTTCTTCCCTTTCCTTTTGTTCTTCTTAAAAGAAATACTCTTACTCTGTGAAGAGGAAGCAACATTGGGCTTTTTGGAGGATGTTCCTCTCTTCTCAGTAGTAGTAACGTGTACTTCCGGTTCCAAACCTTTAGCACTCATCATAGTCTGGTAAGCCTGTAGCTCATTCAAAAGAGTAGTCAAGCTGTATTCTATTTTATTCATAAGTGCATTTAGGCAGAACTATAGAAAACTCTTTAAAAGAGATTCTAGAATAAAAGGGACTTGACTTCTCTCATCAAAGACAACCCCATTTACTTCTGCCACATTGAAATGGACCATCATGTCCAAGACATGTTCTCTAACAGAGGCCTCTTCTTTCATACGGTAGTCGTAAACGTATTTAATAGCATCATGCCTTAGGGAGAAGGACGGTTGTCTATGAAGGAACTCTTACACAAGAGTACCTATGAGCGGAAACAGATCTTTCCAATTTCATTGTGATAGATTTTTCACACATACATTCTAACATACAAATATGCATTGAAAACACTAATTACTGGAATACTTTAAAAGATAAATACAAAGACTGAGAGAACATACCAGTTGAAGACTTTCTTCTTCACAAGACTCGGTCCAACCATGAACGAACTCCTCTCGCTCCTACTCATCCAATAAGCAATCGCCTAGCACCACCATGGTCGTCTACATAAACAGCAGTGCACGAACAAAAGGCAACGGGGATGACACCACCACTCGAAGCCCTCAATATTCTTAGAGTGAGAATCCAAAGGGTAGACTTCGATGGAATTGGTAGAAGGGAGGAGGAAAAGGTTATCGTGTACTACAAACAAGCAAGTGGGAGAAAAGGGAAAACTATCGTATAGTCGGGTGCTTGATCGTCTAGGTCGAGGTACACAATCGTGTAGTAATTGCTAAGCGATCGTCTATCAAAAGGTAAGCAATCGTTTAGTTACGCTCAGGCACTAAGTGATCATCTAACAAAGGTAAGCGATCGTATAGATAATCGCAGGCGATTGTCTAGGAAATGCGGATGTGCGATCCTTTAGTAGGTGGGCTCTATCACATAGGCTCTCAACACTAAGCGATGCAAGACTATCACACCGTGAGCAATTTAGCGTGTCTCTTGCAAAATGAAAACTATTTTCATTTTATTCTTCAATTACTAGAACTGAATTCAACTTCCCACTTTTGCACGAATTCAGAGAAAACTTCGGCCAATTATCTCATAACCGCCCAATTAATAAAATAATGAATATAATAATATTATATTCTTAAACTATAGTTTAGTATCATATATCAACTATAGTGTTTTCTCCTCTACTTGGTATAAATCATATTTATATCCAATTTCCTCCAAAATAATGTATCTCATACATTTAGTCAATCACATCATATATAATTAACCAGTTCAATTATATTATATATAATCGAACTCCCTCTTGTCAATTTGAATATTTCAAACTAACCCAAAAACTTATTCTCAACTTGTATCCAAGCTACCAAGGGGACTTTATGGACCTATGGCTCGAAGCTCTAACAGTAGGTGAATAGTTGACTAAACTCTTTAGCCACGAGATTCACCATCCGTTAATTGCCAGACATTCCACTTAAGACTAACAGCTAAACTCTTCTTACCACAGATATATTTCTGTGTCCATCGGATAAACCAATCATGAGTACGATAACTCTTCACAGATGCTCGTAAGTACAGCTAGGCAAATTTACCATTTTGCCCTTATAGTTACATCTTACTTCTCAAATACCACTGGTCCCTCTAATGAACAATACAACATAGTCCAACTATGTGTGAACATCTCTCGGACCATGAGCAGGTGTGTGGTGTCACATCATTCAAGTCCTAGAATCAGCCCTAAAAGGAGCTATCTATCTACTTACCCCTACTTTGGGGAAGGAGTGAATTCCATCTTGTGTAGCAGAGTTTCCAGCTCCCAAATCAAACGAATCCCCAAAGTGGTAGGTTTGAGTCGGTGGCCTGGCCACTCGCACCCATACAAATCAAAGAACCGCCCTCAGTGGCAGGAGTTCCCAACTCACTCAAGATTGAGGTCATGTTACCTATGACCATCTTAGTGAAGTGAAGTCTCTGTGAACAGTGTAATATAACGAGACGTTAACACTTTGTGGTTAGGTCTTATATAAACTCTTTGTATAGGACGCCCCCGCTCGCATGTCCCCTACACGAATGATCAGGATCAGACCATCTGTGATAAGTCACAACATTTGTAACTATTCCCATAAAGTGGGCCACATCCGTAGCGTTACCAGGATAAAGTTTCCCTCCTATATCCATATACTACAGACCATTTTGGTTATCACTTAAGACATGATCCACTTTATGTCACCACATACATGCTTAAGTTACATAAAGACAACTAGGGATTTTAGTTTATTGGTTTGTGGTAAAGCAAATAAAACATTCTAATGAGCAAAATCAAGAAGTGAAATAAATACCATATATTATACATCACAAGCATCCGTACAAACTGTTTACAAACTACAGAACACAAAACTTTAGGGCATCAACTCCAACAGTTCGAACATCCTACGTAGAAATTCCATAATCTCTTTGGCAGTACCTATACTCTCATGTTTCTTCACCAAGACATTAGATATGTTGGCAAGGATATAGGCACAAGCTTTGTCATTTGCCTTGATCCATCTATCGTTTGCATCCCGAATAATTCAGTTTGCATTTGAGCCAGGAATGGGAGGACAATCCTCTGTTAAAATGAACTGTAAATCGTCTATCACCAATATAGTATTCATGTTTGATTTTCATGTGGCATAATTATCCCCAATCAGTTTATCAAACTCCAACAATTATACTAGTAAACTCGTCATTCTGAAAAATATAAACAAATGTTATGAGTGAATTGCTTTTTAAACCCAATCAAGTTTTAGCAAAGTAATAATATACCTAAGATTATTTTTGCAACGATACTACAACAAGAAATTCTTGATTAAATACTATCTCCAGAATAACTCATACTTCGATAGCCATTTAGCTACCATTTTTTGTCAGAGTTTACTAACTCTTTAGTAATTCTGTAAGTGTAACCCTCTGTTTTTAGACCTCAGAAGTCAACCCAACGATGCTCCCGAAGTTGGAAAGTCAAAGTTGAACCCGACTTTAGAAATCCTATCCATTTCTGGAGTTTGAGTTGTTTCGAATCCTATGTTAAAACCCTCCAAGGGGATAGCCGTCGTTAAATACTAGCGAGGCCAACTTAAAGATGACAAGCAGGCGTAACATAGGAATCTCATGGTTAATACCAAAGAAGAGGCGGTAGGATATGTTGACATATATCATTCACCCACCTACTATGAATGATGCGTTGATTTATCATGCAATGATGTATGGATGCGATGATCATAAAGTTTTCCTAACAAAGCCCAAGTATAAGCCTTCTTAGGGTCCTGGTAAGTTTAGGGCCGAACACATGGATTACTAAATAGATATGCAACGGACTCTCTGATTCTATTGCGGTGGTGATAAAGAAGTAGATAGTGATTTAATTTAGATTTTCTAATGCAATAGAATTAAACGTGGATCAATGAAAGGGTGGCGTAGTAACAAATATGCGATGAAGGGGTTGAGAAGAGATTTAGCTAACATTTCTTAAGATTTTGTACAAGTCACGTGATCATACTATACACAAATATTAAGCACTACATTTCTCAATGCATAATGCCACAATTCCTATTTTTAAGATGCATGCGATATGTATGGGATGTAGCAGATATAACTTATTTCTAAGTCTCTACTCTTGCTTATGCTATCTAATCTGACTCTCTCAAGCCTAGATTCTATCTTTAGATTACTCTCTCAAGTACTCCAAATGATGAATGACGCATACATAAGACACGATGATTGCATAAAGTGCATAGCTTAAGTCATGCTAGCTAAGTACTTCTTAACCCATTCACAAATTTAGTAACATAAATTGAAATGAAATTTCCATTTTTGCAAATAAGGTGTTGAGTACAAAACAATAAATGGAGTGAGGAATATCAAGCCAGGTAAGTAGTGTCTTGCTTCCCGTGGCTTTTTACACTGTTCTTATCACTTCAATCTATTCTGATTTGTAGAATCTTGCTCTCGCAAGGGTTAGGTGTCTCTCCTTCATGCTATTTTTCGGCAGTCTCTCGAGCTCTCCGAAAATTAATTTCTTTTCAAGGATTCCCTTCTCTCGGTTTCGCCTCGTTTCCTCGCTCTATATGCTATGTTCTTCTGGTTTGGTAACATTTGGTATTTATAGATTTCAAGGTGAAACAGCTCTTCTTACTAATGATTGCAAAGATGGGCAGCATTAATTTCCATACTCTGTTACGCCATCTAAAAGTCATCGGAAGTTCAATGTTTTTTCAACAATATGGTCTTTAATGGTCGTCAACTGTATTTCAGAATTGATTGTTGTCAGCTTTACGTCCCATCATGATTTATTATGTTGTCGCCTCTATGTAAGGTCTTTATGCGATCACTTCTGAGGTACTTCTTGCGATCGCAAACTCAAGTGCGCCATCACATTGTATCCTTGGATCGCAATTTCATATGTGCCATCACATTGTATCTGCACATAAATAGGCAAATTAATTGCTTTTATGCGATGAACATTAGTGATCGCAATTTCTTTTAGTTTTGCACATTCAATCATAATATTGCCTATTTCTGCATCATTTTCTCCCATTGTTTTAATAATTTAAGCTTTAATAACTTGTATTTCTACCAGTTAACAATGAACTACTTCCCCCATTACCTTTTGTCTTGGTCTCATGACGAACACCTTCTGAAGGGAGGTCACTCCTAGGGTGACACGAAGTGTTGTACAGATCTCAAGGTGGGAAATTATCTAGGGACGTGAGAATTGAAATCAATATATCGTATATTTTATTTTCCATTGAACAACTTTCCCTCATTCATCATGATCAATTCACACAAACACTTTCCGAATGGAGGTCACTCCTAGGGTGACATGAAGTGCCGCATGAACCTTTCAGTGTGAACATCTCGAGAACGTGAAAATTTAAAATCAAAACATCACATTTGATTTTTAGGTGAACAACTTCCATCATTCACCAAAATCTGGATTCATATAAACACTTTCCGAATGGAGGTCACTCCCAAGGTGACACGAAGTCCCACTTGAATTTTGATCGTGAACTCTTAGAGACGTGAGAAAAAATAATCATATCATATATGTTTATTAATCTCCCACTGAAGCGTTCTAACATATCATATACGTTATTTGATTTTCACTGAAGTGTTTTAATAGCATATCATATATGTTATTAAACTCCCACTAAAATGTTCTAACGTTTAAACGGGATGTACATTTCCTTAGGCTTGTTCCGACTAATTAAATAACCTAAGTCTAGATGATCCAAGTATAACATTTATATTTGGATTTAACCTACAATGTCTAGATGATAAATCAGTTTTAAAACCTATTAAAGATTTTTTGTTATTTAGATTTAATAAAAGATATTTATTTTATAGAATTTATTTTGTTTTAGTCCATTTATAAAAAAGGTCATTTTGAGAAGGTGAAACTACCTACATCTCAAAATGACCTTTCTTTGATAGGTTTTAAAACTCGTTTGTTAATTTTTATTTTCTTTTATTTTTATGGGATATTGAGAATAAAATCTTATCCATTGTTTCCCTTAAGTTGGTTTGATTTTTTTTCTCGTAAATATTTGATTTTATATTTTAAATAAACTTTGATTTTAGCATCCATGATAGCACATGTAGTCTTTCCATTCAAAAAGTTGGTTAAAACCTTAGGTTATGGGTTCTATAGACTAGCTTAAATCGTAAGCTTGAGTTTGTTCCATGGCCAAACAACAAGTTTCATCATCGCCAAATGCACCTTTGTGAAAGGAAAGAGTTTTAGACAAAAAAAACTATACTTGTGATATGGATTTTAGGCTTGGATGTGTGATTTTTGGTTTTGTTCCTCATATTCCTACATTAAATGTAAGTTAAAAGGGAAGTTTGAACTAGGCCGTTCTTTTGATGGTAGTACTTATGAAGCAGTTCAAGATAAGCAGTGATAATATTATCGTTGTTAGGTCATAGGAGATGTACGAAAATACCAGGATCATGAGGTGTCGAATTCGAATTCCAAATCATAATTTGAAACCTAAATTTGAAGTGTTACAAGAGGAAGCAAACTAGAGAGAAGAGAGAGAGGAAATTTGTTTTGTTTTAACCTAGAATCAATGCACTAATTTCTTTATATTTTGATGCAAGCAAAACCAAATCATATTTCATTTGAGTCTAAAAATTTAGGTCAAATTATTCGGTATTGATTTCTTCTTAAGTATTAAACAGTGAAATGAAAGTGCCCCTTGAGAATAAAAACTTCTAGTGGAATATTTGCACGCAAGGTCCCAAGCATGCTTTTGTGGAATTTTAAATTTGGAGAGAGAAAGAAAGTATCTTAGTTTCGACATTTTTTTTAGATAATGTAAATAGAGTTAAAGAAACTTAATCAAAATATGAAAAAATGGCCATTTTCCAATATAATAAAATCAATAGAAATATAGCAAAATTTTACTCTTTATCTATGATAAATTCCAATAGACTACTATATATGTCTATCTGCGTCATGATAGATACATGTTTATTTGCGTCATGATAGACATAAACAGTAGTATATTGTAGTTTATCACAGATAGCCTATGATATTTTACTATTATTTATAAATATTTTTAACAGTGTTGTCATTTAAAATAATAATTTCTCCTTCATGGTCCGTCATAAAATGAATATTTAATAATTGTATACGAAAGAAAATGAAAAAAAATGAATTATTGTACTATAGAAAACACATACACAGATATGGATACATGATATAAATACGATACGATATGGTGATACGTTAATTTATAAAAAACTAAGATGTTCATATGTTGTACTACTAGAATTTTTTCTATTAAAATATAGCAAAAGCGTACCCTCTTATCACGTGAGTTGCAAACCGGTAGAGTAGTAATTTCACACTTTCAAAAAGTCAAAATTAATCCAAAGCGGAAAAAAAAACACAAAAATAATATAAAATTCTTTTCCACGCCTCAGTTTTTGTCATCTATAAATAGGGCAATTTCCCATTTGTAATTGTATCGACAATAGATATACTTGGGAGACAAGAAAGCCCATTTTTAGGGGACATTGGAGACAATGGAACCGAAGAAAGTGGCGATCATCGGAGCCGGAATTAGCGGGCTAGCGGCTTGCAAATATATTCTATCCAAAGGATTGGTTCCAATTGTGTTGGAGGCTAGAGGGGCCATTGGCGGCGTTTGGAACGAGACACTCAAGTCGACAGTATTGCAAACGCCTAAACAGATATTTCAATTCTCCGATTTCTCTTGGCCGAAATCGGTGACGGAAGAATTTCCGTTGTATAATAAAGTTCTCGATTACATCAGATCTTACGCCGAACATTTCGGATTGATGAAGTACATCAGACTCAACTCCAGAGTCCTTAGTATGGAGTATGAAGGCTTCTCCGACAAGGAGATTGAAGGTTGGACTCATTGGGGCAACTCTGGCAACGCCTTTGCTGAACATAGTAAATGGAGGATCAACGTCGTTGACGCTCGGACTAATGTTCCGCTCCCGGTGAGTTTAACGTTGCCTTTCCCACCAATAAACACGTCCTTAATACATATACATTTTATTTCTTGAATTTTCAAATTTTCCTTTTAGTCTTCCAATTTTCAGAAATATATATTTAAAAACTCCCTTTAATAATTTTTTATTTTAAATAATTATATGACAGTTAAAAAATAATAATTTTAGGATGAAAAGATAATTTTTAAAAATTAATTTACTGATTTAAAACTTCACATCATGATTTAAAATAATAATAAAATTGTTTCTAGAACCTTTAAAACCTATTATTAAAAAGAATAATTGCAATTGAGTGTATAAGATCATTTTAAAAAAATTGCAAATATAGACAAGTCTATCGACCATAGATTTCTATTGTTAATAGGCTTTTACCAATGATCTAGTCTATCACTTATAGATTCCTACTAATAATATAGTCTATTATTGATAGACTATTTAAATTTGACTATATTTACAATTTTTTTTACATTGTGTTATATCTGTTAATACTTTAGGTCTAATGTCTATATTTGCAACGGTCCTTATAAATTTACATTTTAAAAACTAAAAACCAGACTCAATATCAAAGAAAAGAAACTATACATGCGAGTATATTTCTAAAATGTTTAAAAAGGGAATGCTAGTAGATCATATTAATCTTCATTTTTCAAAAAAATAAATAAATAAATCAACAATAAACTAATAAAAAAAAAAGGAAAAATTGTTATAAATGTTAAAACAACTAAAAGTATTTTTAAGGATAACAAAATACCAATATCTATCTGTGATATACACTGATAAAAGTTGACAGACTATTATCATATATCACTGATAAATATTGATATTTTGCTATATTCGTAAATATTTTGATTCATTTTACTATGTTTAAAAATAAAGCTAAAACAAAAAAAAAAAATCTATTTTAAAGATTTATTGAAAATACAATAACTCAAATTGGACATTTTTGAGTAATGGGCTAAAAATAAAATGGAGTAAAACTCAATTTACAAGGACCAAATAGTATTTTAACCTAATCCAATGGGTTACGGTAGGTTACAAACTTATTTGGATTAGGTTGGTTTCAATTAATTAAAAACTTTACAGGATTGGTTGTTTCTTGGGTTTTCCTAAAATTAATTTTCATCCAGACAGTACCGAATCAACTTAAACTTATTATTAGATTACTTTTTTTTCTTCTTATGATACAATTATTATATATATAATCATTCTCCAACAATTATTAAAACATAAATTTTAATGCCATTGTAATATGAATTTCAATAAATATATTAAAATTGAGTTGTATATCTAAATTTAATATTTCAAATAAATACAATATATTGTACATATAAAAATTTCCTTTTCTTAAAAAATTTTAAATAAATGATTCGAAAAATTTATTTCAATCCAATTTAAAAATTTTATGGTTGGGTGGAGTTGAAAATATTCACAAATCGCATAACTTGGTTAGGTTTAAATTGCATCTCAATTCGACTCAACCCAACCATGAACATCCATTGTCTTATCGATAAGTCTTTAAACTTTCAATTTTCTATTGAATAGATTCTTTTTAAATTAATAAATATGGTCTTAAACTTTCAATTTTATTTTAATAGGTGTCTGTTATATTCAATAATTTTATATAGATATATTATACATTGAATTAATTTTGTGTTTAATGTATTATTAAACTTCTAATTTTGCATTTAATAAATTAATAAACTTTGAAAATGATTGATAAAAAAAATAATACATGTAAACAAGTTTCTTTTTGTTAAATTGAGTTTAGCTCGGGCCATAATCTATGTAGAATTTGGAGGTTATTTTTGAAATAATGAAAAAAAAAAAATCAAGGTTATTTACCCGCTTCAATTTTCACATGACAACGGCGGCAATTTTCAGGTGGTGGTGGCAGATTTCGTAGTACTCTGCGTCGGAAGATTCAGCGATGTTCCAAATATCCCCGTATTCCCTCCCAATAAAGGCCCTGAAGCTTTCAAAGCCGGTAAAGTTCTTCACTCTATGGAGTATTCCGCCATGGATTTCGAAAGTGCTACGAAGCTCATCAAGGACAAGCAAGTCACTATCGTCGGTTTCCACAAGTCCGCTCTCGACCTCGCCATGGAATGCGCCAATACCAATGGTAAATTTCAATTTTCCCCAACCCTCTCAAATTTCTCTCCTCAAACATCTCGATTTCTCCCTTATCCACCGTTTTCTTCCTCTCTAATTTGCAGGCCCTAACAAACCCTGCACTATGCTTTATAAAACCAAGCACTGGATCCCTCCTGATACTCGTCCATGGGGGATTTCTTTTGGTTTTCTCTTCATGAATCGATTTGCTGAGCTTATGATTCACAAACCTGGCGAGGGTTTCCTTCTCTATCTCCTCGCCATTCTTCTTTCCCCAATTGTAATTATCGTTTCTCTAACTCTATTTTTCTTTTCTATTTCTTTCTGTTTTGAAGTATTAGTGTCTTGTTTCTTTATAGAGATGGTTGTTCTCGAAGATTGTGGAAACCCATGTGTTGAGGAAATTAAACTTGGCCAAATATGGGATGGTGCCAGAGCAAAGCTTTCTACAAGACATTGGCTCCTGTATATACTCAGGATTGCCTGAAAACTTCTACGACAAAGTGGACGAAGGAAGTATAATTTTGAAGAATTCCCCAAGTTTCACCTTCTGTGAAGAGGGTGTCATGATCAAAGGAGAAACCAAACCGATTCGCTCAGATTTGGTCGTTTTGGCTACTGGATACAGAGGGGATTTAAAGCTTAAAGATATCTTTGCTTCCCCTACTTTTCGGGATTACATGTCTTTTGGTGATTTAATAGTTCCCATGTACAGGTTAGGCCTTTGTTCTTCCTCAAATCTACATATCTCCTTTAAAACTATTGAATTGCTCCGGAAATTGTGTTCACTCTTTTTTTTTTCCCTTAGATTAGATGTTGGTAGGAACTAGTTTAGATTACATAACTAAAATCAGAAGAAAACAAAATGGTTTCCATTCTAAAGGAATGAAATAATCTTGGCTCCATGCATACATTCATCATAACAGAGGAGACCAACATGAATCCATCCCCATATCATTGTTGTCCAAACTGTAATATCTGCAATGACTTGAATAAGAATAACATTCCTCAAGTAAGATTATATTTATTGGAGAATAAATAGCAGTACAGACAATGTTAAATCACCATTAAATCCAACAGATTACTCCTGATGGTCTATTACTAGGATCTCAAACACTCTAAGAGAGCACACAGAAATATATTGCAATATCAAGAGAATTTATAATAATAGCAATAGGCCGATTTTAAAAAGGCTATCTCTCTTCCAAGTCCCACAATCCCACCAAAATAAGACTATTAGTACTTACAAATTTATTAGTATGTTCTAATTAATAAAGAAATGTTACATATAGTGCACAATGGAGATGATCTCATTAGCCCTTCTATCTATATGGCCTAATATTGTAGATTTAGAGCAATTTTTGGTCATTAAACACAAAAGAGAATTTTGCTTGCCAACTTCGGAAGCTGTATCTAAAGCCGCAATATAATATATTTTTTGGAACCAGTTAACTTACTTTTATCAACAATCGAGCTTTTCATTGTAGAAGCTAGTACATATTACATGTAAGTATATTAACTTGAACTTCCATTTCTTGAATAACGTCATGATTGAGAACTACAAATTGAAACATATCACATTTCTATTCACACATGTTCAAGAAGCCACTTGATGAATTTATCATTTGTCTTCCATTTTGATCTTATTATGTTAGCATTTAGTCTTACTAAAGATTTCATAAGGTTTTATTGACAACAAAATATAGTAGAATCAAACCATTGTCGAGGTGCATGGAAGCTAACTCCTATAAACATTGAATCCCAACAATATTGTGCATTTTTGTTCCCATTTGTCCAGGCAATGTATTCATCCAAGAATTCCACAGTTAGCTGTGATTGGTTTTACAGAAAGCAATTCAAACTTGTACACCTCAGAATTAAGGAGCCGATGGCTGGCGGAGTTTCTAGATGGCACATTCAAGCTACCAAGCATCAAAGAGATGGAGAAGGACATAGCTAACTGGGAGAAGTGTCTGAAGCTTTATTCAGGCCCTGCCTACAAGCGAGGTTGCATTGCCATCTTCCATAATTGTTATAATGATCAGTTGTGTAAGGACATGGGATGGAACCCTAGGAGGAAAAAGGGCTTCTTTGCTGACTTGTTTCTGCCTTATGGCCCTTTAGACTATGCCTCCCCTTGATAATTTAGAACAAACAAACTTCCCCATATCCCTATGATATCCAATAAATGTTGCACTCAGCAATAGTCTAAGCTCTTTTTTTTTTTTTTCTTTCTTTCTTTTTTTTTTTCTTTTTTCTTTTTGTTTTTTTCTTTCTACTTCCTTTTAAATCATATTAGTACGATTACATAAGATATGATATGTGATTTCTGGTCTACCCATACCTATTCGAGTTCGTTAAATAACCGTTACATGATTGTTGATTTAGTTCAAATGACAACCAATCTAGTTGGTAAAAACGTCTCATCAAGTAATTTTTAAGTCTCATCATTTATACTTTATTAATAAAAAAGATACGTTTGAATTCTTGAGCCTAATTATGTATTAAAACATCAATTGCCAAAAATATCGAGTAGAAAAATCTTGAAAATCACATAAAATATTCAAATTAGTATACCTTTCTGCATTAATCCTTTTCTTACTATGTCAGCTTGTATCATATTAAGTCAATTATGTGTTAATAAATCAGGGTTACATGATACCTTAAAGGAGTAATGGTGGTTAATGTGGAATTCTAATAATTCTCATTTTTTTAAGGACTATCAAGCTTTTAAACCTAAGTTGGATTTGGACATTCACATGCTTCATTTCCACAAACGATATTATTATCAAACGGAACTTCCATAATTATTTATGCATAAAGTAATGTTATAAATCTTATAATTAAACATTATAAAAAAATTGTCAAAAAAAATTTATATCATAATTTTTTTTCAGGAGTGTTGATAAAATCAGAGTTACACGACACCTTAAAGGAGTAATGGTGGTTGAATATGAAGTTCTTATAATTTTCATCTTTTTAAGGGACTATCAACCTTTTTAAACCTAAGTTTTTTTTGGACATTCACATGCTTTTCTGGCTTCATGGGATTCATTTTAAAGAACCTAAAAACCAAATTGTTAATAAATGGGACCTCCATAACTAGATACATAAAAGTAATGTCATAAATCCTATAATTAAACGTTAGAGACAGATTGTCAAAAAAATCATTGTCAATTGTTATTTTATAGATGGATGTAAATTACTAGTTTCAATTTTCTTTTTTATAGTTTTATTTTTAAAAATGTATTAGCTATTGAATTTCTAGAATTTTAAAATTCCATTCTTAATTATCGTCAACGGTAAAGTAATCCCGTATAAATAAGGGTTGTTTTTAAATAGGGGTACCTGTAAGAATAGAAAAAAAATATTATTAAATTTGTTTTTCTAAAATTTACAAATGTAGCAAAAAAAACATAAAATCATATTTTTGTTCTTATCATTCCAAATATATGCTTATTAGTGTATCAACATGCATATCAATAGTATATTTGATATACTTTATATATGATATCAGTCATCTGATATACTTTATATTTGGTACATTAATTGACTAATATACCAAACATAAAGTATGTAAGTTATACAACGGATATGCCAAATTTCTCATTAATAAACTTTATTTATCAGTCAAGAAATACTTGTTCATTTACTATTACTCGCGGATTTAATTTCAATCCTTATTCATCTTTTATAGAATATTATTTTTCTAGTACATTATAATTAGCTTATAATGATTCAGACTGTTCTGTTAGTAACCATTTTGAATGAATGTTAATAAACTATTGATACACCAATGTTATACTTGAAATTAAATTTTGAACATGTGTGTTGATATATAATTGATATACTTGAAAAAAATGCTTTCTTTTTAAGTACTCATATGCTAATGATATACCAACGTTTTATACTTGAAAGGAATTTTGAGTTGATGTTGAAATAATACTAATACACAATGTTATACTTCAAATTTTATTTTGAAAAAAATGTTGATTGATACACTAATGATCTACTTGAAATTAATTTTTATGAGCATCAATATAATATTAATAAACTAATTCTAAAATCCCCAGTTTTTAATTATCTTAAATTGTCGCACTTTAATTTTCTTTAACTTTTGGATTTTGGAGCCAACTTAAAACAATTAAGGTGATAATTAATTTTATGTCGTTTTAAATTGATTTAAATATTTGGAAGGATTTAATTTGTATCAAATTGATGGATTTTATGCTGTTTAATTTTGGTTTTTGGAACCTAAATTAAGCTAATTTGAGAAGTTAATTGATTTATTAATTTGATATAGTCTTTGAAGATTTTGGAGATGTTGTGATAAAATGTTTATCTATTTTTTTAAAATTTGAAAAAAAAATGAAAGAATTAGGTATTTAAAATTAAAGGAGAGTGAAAAGAGGAAGAAAAGTAGGAAGAAAAACAGCAGTTTGGTTTTTCAGCAACAACTTTCACAAAATTATTGATTGCTGAAGCTTGAACCATTGGATCGTGCTGAAAATTCTGGACTTGGATCGTGCTGAAATTTAGTCAGCTCTATTTCACTAAATTTATACTTTATTGGTCAAAATGTTTGAATGAAAATGTGTAGTCATGAGTAACGGCCATTGTCAATGTACTTGAATGGTCAGATTGTTATAGTTGGTATCAGAGCTCAAGTTTTTAGGTTCTAGACTAACTTACATCTTAAGTCCAAAATTTTTCTTTGGCTCGTCAACGGATTCTTCGTCATCGCTAGGTACGACCAAACAGTAAAAGTATTATGAAAAGATTTACATAATAAAATATTTAATCAGTTTAATATCACAAGTTCTGTTCTACTGCTTGGTAATGTCTTTATGGAAACTAGTATGAGATGATTATTCAGTTATGACTTAAAAGAAATCGATGGATGTCAAAATTTACTTTACACCATCTTATCTTATGAAAGGACTACTAAGAAAGAATAGATAGTTTAAAGATCTTTAAACTTGATAAACTATGTAATGTTATGATATGGAAGTGTAGATAGTAAAGGATGTATCTATCTAAGCCATAGAACAAAGTAGTCCAATTGAGAATTCACTAAGGAAAGGTGATAGGTTTTGGCATTAGGTAATGAAGTTAGTGATAGAACAAATAAATCCCCTCACAAGGCCCGCAGTCAAGTATAAGGTTACAGTAGCTTTATAAATAAGAAAGAGAGGAAGAAGAGACTATAGCTCTATTAAAGGCTACTATATATTAAAGTCAAAATGTTTCAAGAGAAATTTTGAAAGGATTAATAGGTCATGATCTTTTTTTCTTTGGTGTTGGAGATTGGTGGGTTGATTAAGATGTTGTGCTTTGGTTCTTCATGCAAGGTGCCTAAAAGGAAGAAGAATTACTAGTTGAAGTTATTGGCTATTGATTAAAGCTTTTGAAAGATTATCATTACTCTTGTGATGTTTAAGGTGGATGGACTAAATATGGTACCTTGGGCTTTTTTTTTTTTTTTTTTTTTTTTTTTTCATGTGCTATGCCCTAGAGGGCTGGAAAGGTTCAAGTTGAGAAGTAAGTGAACTTAAGGTGAAGAATGTCTCCCTAAAAGTACCTAGTTTAGTTGATGTGATTAAAAACAAAAGTTATAATTTGAAAAGTACCTAAGACTTGAAGTGGAAAAAAAAAGCTAAGGAGAGATAATCGAAAGTGGAGTTCTTAGTAACAAAGATTATCCAATATAGAATGTACTATGAGTTTGCATTGCAATTTTATTGTGAATAATGGGAGTAGAGATACATAAAGGAAGTCTTGCCAATATAAAACACAGGTCATTCATGAAACTAAGGTTGTTGATGGATAGGAAAAAAAAAAGTGGATTTGAGATGTTAAGAAATTGTAAAGGATTGAATTCAAGATACTTCAAAGGTGCTTATGTTTTGTCTGTCTTTGTTGTGATGAAAGGACTCGAGTTTAATTAGCTATACTAAGAGGGATGATAAGTATTTGGAGTTTAAAAGCAATGTTAACTTGTGGAGGATACTCTGTTCTAAAGTTTGAAGTTTGGAATTGAATTGTAGATTATTATAGATAATCACATGGGTTGCTTGGTGTAGAGATTATATTTCACTTGGAAAATGGAAAGTGTACCTTAAAATTTGTTGGCCTCACCAAATATAAGTGTAAAAAAAATAATAGTGTTTAAGAAAGGTTTTATTATATTGAGAAGGTAAAAGAAATCCATATTTTGAGATCAAAGACTAAGTTTTGTTTAACTTTCTAAGTTAAGAGTTGGATGTTCACCAGCGTTTGGGTTTGACTTGAGCTGTCATTGCTTTGAAAATTTATAGATGTTATTTAAATAGAAGAAGGTATAGATCTTTATGGGCAACTAAAGTTTAAAGTACTTATTTACTTAGATTGATGAAGCAATCCCAAAACAAAAGAACAAGGTGAGAACTAAGTATCAAAAGCTTTTTCAAGACTTGAACTTTCAAGAGCGGAAGTTCTAGAGGTGAGAAGAATGTAACATCCCAAGTTCTAGATAAATTTGGGTTAATCATCTTAAATTGTTGGGCTTTAATTTTATCTAGTTTTTGGATATTGGAGCTAACTTAAAACAATTGAGGAGATAATTAATTTTATGTGGTTCTAATTATCGGCATGCTAAAAACAAGATAAATAACAAGGGAAAGAGTTCCATACCAGTTGAAGACAATCTTCGACACTTTGGAACTCAACGCAGCGGAACCCTCCACGTGATCTACCAACGCTCAGCAGCAGCGTCAACAACAACAGCACGAAAAACCGCGAACACAAATGTCATGGGGACGACACCACCACTAAAGAGCCCCAAGTATTATCAGAGTGAAAACCCAAAGGGTGGTCTTTGGTGAATTTGGTAGAAGAAGGAGGAAACACGAATCGTGTAGCCGTAAGCAAGTGGGAGGAAAAAAGGCGTTATTGCATAGCACGGTGCTTATCGTTTAGGAGAAGCTACACAATCGTGTAGATTTTACTGAACGATCATTTAGGAAAAGATATACGATCGTTTAGCAAAATTGGCACACTATACGATCGTTTAGAGAAGCTATGTGATCGTGTAGGTGACAGTGTGCGATCGTTTAGGCCTGAGGTAGATGATCGTTTAGGCGGAGAGGACTATCGTATAGGCTCCCATTTTACGTAAGCGATCATTTAGATGTTCGCCAACGCACACTCTCTCTTTTTCTCTTCGGACGATCGATTGAACGATCCAAAAATGAAAACATTTTTCATTTTAATTCATCGGTTACAATAACCGACGCTAACCCCACTAACTCACGTCCGAACGTGAAGTTTGGATTAATTATCAAATAATTAACCAACTAATTAATTAATAAATATAATCATATTTATTTTTTATCCTATAGGTTGATATCACATATCTACTATAGTATTTTCTCCTCTACTTGAATATAATCATATTTATATCTAATTTCCTCCAAAATAATGTATCTCATACATTTAGCCAATTATATCATATATAATTAATCAGTCCAATTATATCATATATAATCGAACTTTCTCTTGTCAATTTGAACATTTCAAATTAACCCAAATACTAGTTCTCGACTTTATACAAGTTACCCAGGGGACTTAATGGACCTGTGGCTCGAAGCTCCAACGGTCCGTGAATAGCTGACTAAACTCTTTAGCCATACGATCCACCATCCATTAACTGTCAGGCATTCCACTAAAGACCAATAGCTGAACTTTTCTTACACAAATATATTTCTGTATCCATCGGATATAACCAATCATGAGTACGATGACCCTTCACAAATGCTCGTAATACAACTAGCTAGGCCAAATTACCATTTTGCCCCTGTAGTTACATCTCACTCCTTAAGTACCACTGATTCCTTAATGAACAATACAACATAGTCCAACTATGTGTGAACACCTCTCGAGCCAGAGAGAAGGTGTGTGCGCCACATCGTTCAAGTCCAAGAATCAACCCTTAAAGAAGCTATCTATCTACTTACCTCTGTCTCGGGGAAGGAGTGAATTCCATCTTATGTAGCTTAGTTCCTAATCCCAAATCAGACAAATCCCCAAAATGGTAGGTTTGAATCGGCGACCTGACCACTCGCACCCATACAATCAAAAGATCGCCCTCAATGGCAGGAGTTCCCAACTCACTCAGGATTGAGGTCATGTTACCTATGGTCATCCTAGTGAAGTGAAGTCTCTGTCATGAATGTGTGTTATATAACGAGACGTTAACACTTCGTGGTCAGGTCTTATACAAACTCTTTGTATAGGACGCTCCCGCTCACATGTCCCCAACACGAATGATCAGGATTAGACCATCTGTGACAAGTCACAACACTTGTGATCATGCCACAAAGCGGGCCACATCCGTAGTGTTACTAGGATATGGTTTCCCTCCTATATCCATATACTCAGACCTTTTTGGTTATCACTCAAGACATGATCCACTTGTATGTCACCACAGATAACCAGGGATTTTATGTTTATTGGTTTGTGATAAAGCAAATAAAACAAGTAATCGAGCAAAAAAATACAAGATGTGAAGTATATATCATATATTAACAACACAAGCATTCGTACAAATTGTTTACAAACTACAGGATACGAGACTTTAGGGCATCAACCCCAACACTAGATACATATGATGCATGTTAACCTTTTTATTTGGGTAGTGTACACCTTACGACTGATTGTGTATTCCTTCAGGATACACATCTATGACTATTTATTTGCACATTTATGATTGTTTGTGTACCTTCGAGTATACACCTATGACTAACGTGTGCTCCCTTGGGATACATCTACGACTAATTTGAATTATCTGATGGATGCCTTATATTATATAAAAAATATGAACAATCAAACCGACTTCTCGATTCAATAAAAGCCCAAAGAAAGGAATAGAGTCTCAAATAATGAGAGATATGTAAAAACATGTCCAATTACGCCTATTCCTAATCCTAAATTGAATGGTTAGACGTAGGCATCCATATGTCAACATAGTATCTATTTAGGGTTTAGGGTATACAACTACTCTGATGTGTACTCCCTTGAGAAACACCTACGACTGATTTGTGTACCTTTGGGTATACACCTATGATTGATGTGTGCTCCCTCGGGATATGATGCGTGGTTAATGTGATGAAATAATGGTGTAAATTGCGATGATGGTGTATGTGTTGTGCTTGCAAGTTTTCTTAGCAAAATCCAAGTATAAACCCTACTAAGTTGCCTGGTAAGCCCAGAGTCGAACACAGGGACTATGGAGACAGTATGCGACGGTGATTTTAGATTTCTTTGTTGTGACCAATAAAACAATGCATTAGTTGGTATGTTTGTTTAATTTTTAGATTCTATACAGTGGAATTGAGAAAAAAGTTAATAATATGAAAGATACAATGAGTATGTGAGGGAACGGGTTGAGAAGGGTTGTAGCTAACACTTTCTAAGATTGCGTTCACGTTATGCGATCATGCTACATACATACAACAGCAAGTCATCTCTCAATGCAAATGCTATAGCTCATAGTTTTAGAACACATGCGATATATGCGATGATGTCTATAAAACTTATGTCTAAGCCTCTATTCTTGTTATGCGATGATGAATGACACACACATACACAAGGCGACTGCATACTACCATAACCTATTTCTAGGGTGCATGCGATGCATGTTAGCAAACAGAACTTACCTCTAAGTCTCTATCTCTTGCTTATGCGAATTTAATTTTACTTTCTCAATTCTAGATTCTAACCTAGCTCTCTCAAGTCTTAGGTTCTTTCTTTAGACTTTCTCTCGAGTAGCTCTAAAGGGGTGATGGATGCAACATAAGACAAGATGATCACATACAATGAAGATCTTAGGCCATGCTAGCTAAGTGCTTCTCAACCCATTTGAATGTTTAGTTATTCATGCGTAATGTAAAGAGAGTGAACAGATGTAGAAATATAGGTTCCATTTTATAAATGAAATCAAAATACAGGACGACAATGGGGAATAAAGATAGGGAGCCTGGTAGCAATTTCTTGCTTCCCAAGGCTTTACACTATTTTTCTCTATTATGCTCAAAGAATATTCCTGCTTTCGCAAGAGTTAGCCCTCTCTCCATTCTCAACGCTTCCTAGAACTCTCTCGAGCTGACCAGGAACGATCTTCCGGCGTCTTCTCTCTTCTCTCGCCTCCGCTTCCTAAGTGTAAGAAAACTATGAACAAAGGCTAACTATATTCTGTATGATGAACTCTCTATATGGCTCAGCTGGAAAATAGAACTGAACCGAACTCCTTTAACGAAGGTGGCCTTCGGTATTTATAGAGCTTCAGGGTGAAGAGCTTTTTCTCTCAAATGATTGCACTGATGGGATGTCATTAATTCTCTATCTGATACGCCAAATAATTGTCACTTAAAGGTTGAGTGTACTTGTTATAGTGTGTCGTTGATAGCTTGTCAACTAAATTCAGATTTTAACGTCATTAGCTTTCTGTCCCATCGTGATTTATTAAGCTTTCACCTTGATGCGCCGTCTCTATGCGGCCATCTTCTTGAGCAGATTTTCACAAACGCAAACGATCACATAGCCTTGGGTCACAATCTCTTAATGCGTTTGGACGCTGAATTCCTTGGATCACAATTCTGCCTTGCGCCAACGCATTTTTCTGCACAAAATACACAAATTAGCTGCTTTAATGCAATGGACGCATGCAATCGCAATGTTCTAAACTTAATGCTTTTGGACACGATTTTATATATTTTTACTGTCACAATCCTTCATTGTTTTATATCTTTGCGCTGTAATAACGTGCATTTTTGCCCATTATTAGGACACATATACGATTGATATGTGTACCTTTGGGTATACATCTACGACTGATGCGTGTTCCCTTGCAAACACGTTTATGACTGATATGTGACCTTCAAGTTCACTACGACTGATATGATATGGGCGTACACCGTTTTCTAGATAAAATGTTTTACATGTTACCTAGAGGGCGTAGTAGTGGGTCAATTACTGATTATTTCATACACCCTTCCTTATGATATGTTTTCCAGGTAAGGGCAAGGACGGACCACGAATGATAAGAAGAATCCGTAATTGTGTCATTGGGTCTAGACAAAAGTTTATGCTCATATTTTCATGTTTTCCATGTTTGAAACGGGGTCTTGGTATTTGAAATTCTAGTACTTTTTATTTAAACTTTAAAGTTCTACAATGCTTTCCAGTTTTAAATTTATGTTTTTTGGGGACCCCGATTAAATATTTTGTTTATTTGATTTATTTATTGATTTAAAATTTTGGTTTGAAATAGTCAGCTCTATATCACTAAATTTATACTTTATTGGTCAAAATGTTTGAGTGAAAATGTGTAGTAATGAGTAACGACCTTTACCAGAGTACTAGAATGGTCGGATCTTTACAAATCCTACCTTAAATGAATTATGAATAAGTATCTATCTTTAACTACTAATGCACTAAAATACAAAGTATAAAATGATATTCTTCAAATAAAGTATACAAATTGATTAATATACCAAATATAATATATATCAATTGACTGATATATCAAAATATAATGTATATCTGATATCCCTATTGATACACAAATGAGGGTAAAATCGTAAAAATAAAAAATATGGAATTAGGTTTAATTTTCTTTTTGCTATATTTGCAAGTTTGGAAAACCATTTCTATATTTCTTTATGCCCTTATGTTCTTTGCTATCTTATAACACTAAAAATGGGACTAAAACGAACCAAAATGGAGCTCAAATTTCGGAAAGAACGATCAAAATTACCAAAATGCCCCTAAAGTAGCCTTGCCCAACAACACCGCGCCTGACACTTTTTTTTTCTCGATAGTAAGGTTTTGGAAAATTGAAGGCATCGCCTTGTGGTGCCATGGTGCTATGTAATTTGATAGAGCAAAGCACGTGCAGCGACTGATGTTGGCCAGAAATGCACGTTATTATAGGCCTTTTATTTAGAATTATAAGGGCTGTTAAGTAGAATATGCGATGATTATACTAAGAATTCATGAGAAAAGTGAGCTTGCGTCATTTAGCACTGAAAATCTTGGCTAACCCATTATTATGCGTTATTTTGCATCCAATTGTCTATTTTTGTAGCTATCGCATGAATCGATCGCATGCGGTGATTCCTACCATCGCAAAAGGCGATCACATATGTTTGACGCATGGATGTTGCGGCCACTAACCGCATGCGTCCATCGCATAGAGATTGCAGCTACAGATTAATAACCATAATAGAGGGATGAATGCAAGGATGGTGGAATGCGATGGTACTTCGGAAACCAAGCATGAACGTATACCTTGGGAGTATCAAAAGGTGATGTTGACATTTCACCTACCACACTGTTAGTAGCAGAGATTCAGAGCACGTCCATCACGCCGTTAGCAGCAGAAATTCAGTGAAGGACCATTAATGCTGTCGGCGATCGAGCTCTATAAATAGAAGCCTTAGAGCCCAACTTAAAAATCATCCGAGCTTCTGCCTTAGGGCAGATCCTTGTGATCATAGATGAAAGCGTAATAAGGCATTCTTGAGAGTTCTTCATTCCTTTAACCATTCTGAGTGACGACCGGAGCTTCACTGAAGATAGATCTCGATAGAGACTACTCCATCGCCCATCCATGGCACCATTGGTAGCCTTGACACACATCTGATGGAAGCAAGACATTGTTTACTGATGCGTTATTTTATGAGGTGAAATTATGGAATGAAATGCGGTGATGGAAATGCGTTGAACAACAAGTTTCTCAGTGGAATCCAAGTATAAATCCCACTGAGTTTTTTGGTAAGTCTAAGGTCGAATTCAGGGACTAGGGAAAACGGCATGCTGTGATAATTTTCGAGAAGACTTTGTGGTAACCAAAAAATCCAATAGTTGTTTTTGGGTTGATGTTGCGGTATAAAATAAATGTATGCAGCGGAGTTGATAATACGGAAGATGTGATGAATATGTGGGGAACGAGTTAAGAAGGGTTTCAGCTAACACTTCCTAAGATGCATTCGTGTTATGTGATCATGCAACACACATACAACAGCAAATCATCTCTCGACGCAAATGCTACAGCTTCTAATACTAGAATGCATGTGATATATGCGATGAGTCTATAGAACCTACACATAAGCCTCTATTCTTATCTATGTGATGACAAAATGACACACACACAAATAAAGCGACCACATAATATCATAACCTATCTCTAGGGTTCATGCGATGTAGGTTGGCAAACAGAGCTTATCTCTAAGTTCCTATCTCTTGCTTATACAGGTATAATCTTGCTCTCTCGAGTCTAGATTCTAACCTAGCTTTTTCAAGTCTTAGGTTCTTTCTTTAGACTCTCTCTCTCGAGTAGCTCTAAAGGGATGTTGGGCACAACATAAAACAAGATAATCGCATACGATGAAGATCCTAGGTCATGTTAGCTTAGTACTTCTCAACCCATTCGATAAGTTTAGCTACTCATGCGTGCTTTTAAGAGAGTGGATAGATGTAGATAAGCAAAGTTCATTGTATAGATATAGAAATGAAATACAAAATAACAATGCAAAATGAGAATAAAGAGCCTGATAGCAATCTCTTGCTTCCCAAGGCTTTTATATGTCTTTTCTACTTTGTTCAAAAAATAGTCTCGCTCTCGTGAGAGTCGGCCCGCTCTCTGCTTTTCCACGCCTCTGGGTTCTCTCTCGAGTTGCCCTGAGTGATCTTCCGGCATCTCTTCCCTTCTCTTGCTCTGCCTTCTAAATAAAAAGGAAAACTATGAACAAGGCTATTCTATCTAAGGAAAAATTCTCTAACTGTCCGAACTCCTTTTCTGAAGGTTGCCTTTGGTATTTATAGAGCTTCGGGGTGAAAGGCATCTTCTCTCTTATGATTGCACTGATGGGATGGCTTTAATTCTCTATCCGATGCGCCGAATATTTGTCACCGAAAAGTTGAGTGTACTTGCTACAGTAGATCGTTAGAGGCTTGTCAACTTAATTCGGACTCGACCGACATCAGCTTTCTGTCCCATTCTGATTAATTGTGCTTTTTACCCTGATGTGCTCACCAAGTTGCGCCGGATCTATGCGGTAATCATTCTTGAGTAGATATTTGCGAGCACAAATCACCGCAAAGCCTTGCAGTAATGCTGCGCTCGACCGTTGCTTTCTTGTGATCGCATTTTACACTTGTGTCAATGCACATTATGTATAAAAATACAAAAGTTAACTGTTTTTATGCGATGGACGCATGCGACCGTAATGTTACAGACATAGTGATTTTTAAACTTATAAATTTTATTAACTCAAACCTGCATTGTTTAATAACTTAGCACTGTAATAACGTGCATTTCTGCCTGTTATCATTTATATCTGGCCCTCTATCTCTCTTCTATCTCTGTATTGTATTACATTTTGGTTTAAGACATTAATACATTTTGTGATCATTGCATTTCTTTATTTCCTTCGATTCCCTCTTCATTTACCTCTGCTTTATCATCCTTTACTTTCATTGCAATGACTAAGTAAGATTGCTAGAGTATTGCATACTTAATCATGCGGCATAGACATATGAAGCATGTAGCAAAACACCGAGAGGTGTGCGTTGCACAAGTGTTGTGAGAAAATCCTCTTTTCTTAGTGTGAAGCTGTAGCAACGCTTGTGTATGAGCGGTCACAATGTTTGTCTATGAGCAGAATCAGTAGCGACTAACTGCCCAAGAGGGTAAGTAGTTGAACTCACTAAATGAAGTAAGCAGTGTTCCTAGGGATAGGAATAATCTTATGTCAACCATGCTTTATGTGATTACCTTGTCTTATGAGTGCATCATTCATCATTTGGCCATACTTGAGAGAGTAGTTTAAAAACCAAATCTAGGCTTGAGAGAGTCAGATTGGATCGCATAAGCAAGAATAGAGTCTTAGGAATAAGTTCTGTTTGCTATTACACAGTGCATGCACCATATAGATAGAATATGATAGTATGCGGTCACATCACATGCGTCCAGAAGTAGGATACGGTGGTATGCGGTCACCTTGTTTATGTGTGGGAGCGCATGAGCAAGAATAGAGACTTAGACATAAGTCCTATCGATACTATCGCATATGCAGCATAATCGCATAACTTGTGTTGGCTGGGGTTACCCTTACGATCAAGCTTATTGATGCGATGAGTCATCCCCTCCACCATTTTATCTATTTTTTCATACATCTTATTACGCGTTAACAGTTGTCGTGTCTCTAACTCTCATAGTCATACTTCCAGTGCTTAATCTGTTTAGTTAGGAGTAGGAGTAGCACATAGCCTTTAAACTTCAATATTCTTTTATTCTTTGCCACAACACATTACTTCATAACATTTAGCTACAAGTCCCTGATTCGACCTTAGATCACCCGAGAAACTTGCGATCTCGTTATACTTGATGAGAGAGCAAGAAAAATTGTGGTAGGAATGCCTGGTCATCGCATAGATTCTTAGATGCATATTGCATATCACTTAGTCCAATGCATGACTAGCGACGCATGGAGAACGAACAATGAACATATATTTATTTACTCCATTTTCCACGCATCAGCGACACACTTCCATAATGTGGTATGCATCCACCGAGCATCACAGTGCTATACCCTAGTGTGGCAGTGCCTGCCCATTTTATAAAAGGAAATTTCAACCATTCACATCAGGAATCACACCATTATTTTCCTTTTTTTTTTTTTTCGCTTTCTTTTCTTCTCCCCTTAGCTGTAATCTCTTGTATTTACTTAATTGGGACATCGTCAAGCTTAATTTCTTGTATTTCCATGATGTCTAGCGGTTATAAGGTAAGGTGTCTAGCTTGAGTTTAGAGGACTCTTTCTTATTCTTTGTGATCTTTTGAGATTGTTTGATAAACTCTTCTATAATTTTCTAGTTTAGGGAACATTTCATCTCATGACTATTCTTCAATCGATTATGTTTGGGATTATCTTATTAATTCCATGTTTAGAAGAGGATTCTCATCTAGACTTGTGATTAATAGAAACTTTAGGACTTCCATTTAGGATTCTAAATGAGATTGGCTAAGATTGAACTAGAGATTTGCATGTTTTCCTTTGAGGGACTAATCAATGATTAAGTAACAAAGAATAGAAAATTCCTCTTTAATATCAAATCTACATGTTTGTTAAATTGAATTTTAAACTCCGTGCGCTCAATTCTCTGATAGCATTCCACACTTTCACTTCGGACAATTTTATTTCCATGCCATTTAATTTGCAATCATTAGATAAACCCCCGGGTTATCGTACTATAAGCACATTGATTGGAAAATTTGTGTGGCTTTCTGTGGTTCATCCTGTTATTAGGCTTTACTACTAAGTTTGTGCAGGCAAGAAACAATATTTTATTCCAATTGAAAGGATTCGACATTCTTTCGATCCAATTACTACGACTTGCAATGTCACTTTTAAACATAGGAAAATGAGTTAACTTATTTCCAAATATAAAAAAATCATTGATATATAGTGATAGACACTGATAGATAAACATCTATTAGTATCTATTAGTGTTTATCATTATCAATAGTTTCGTCATTTAAGACAATTATCCTATATTCAATTTTTAAAATTAAATTGACAAAAAAAAATTCTAACTTTTGTCATATCTTTAACTTTTTACATCCTTTTAATTCATTGACTTAAAAGATTTAAACAGTTAGGATATGACCCGATAGAGTATATATATATATATATATATTAATTTATCTATTTTAATCTAGAATATTAATTTTTACATTCTTTTAATTCATCAATTTTATAATTTGCCAAAAGTACATTTTGTCTTTATAATTATAAATAAAGTGTGCGTGTAGGCGTGTGTTCTTATTATTTTTAACTAAATTGTTTTATGTATTTTTACATTCTTTAGATATATTATATTTATATATTTTACTTTTGTTCACAAGTAATAAAAACTTTATTACTATTCCAAAGGTTAAAGGTTTCTTTCCGTTATTTAGATTTGGTAAACAAATTATTTATTAGTATTTATATTTTTATTAAAATTATATTATATATAAAAATATTGAATTTGTTTCCAAGTTTAATATATATATATATACACACATATATAGACAAACACACATATATACATATATTAATCATGGCTTCTAGCTTCTTTCTCAATAGGCAAACTCACCAAATAAATGACATAAGACTTAAAATATCCAATATATTTTTATATAAGATTTTTAAAACAAAGAAAACGGTTGATAATTTATTTAAAATAAAAAAGAAAGTTATAATGTGTAGTAAAAAATATAAGAATATTTGCAAATATAGCAATTTCTAAAATTAAAAATATTGCAAAATTTAAACATGATACTCAGTTTTTCTATTTTTAAGATTTTACCCTCATCTTATATCAGTAGGTATATATGATATACTTTGTATTTTGATATATTGGTCAATTGATATATATTATATTTGATATACCAATCAATTAATTACCTTTATTGAAAGAATAGCATTTATGCAACTAATATGTAACAACCAAACTTTCTAAACTTCATACTAGGGCCATTGTTCAGAGCCTGTCGGGAAAAGAATAAATAATTTTTTTACCGTTCTCACGAGCTTGTAGGCTATTAAGGATAGGGTCATCTCATAGAGAATCTATGACATATTTAATGTAATTATCGAATTCAACAGTTACAAGGACCGTTTTATAAGTGATCATGCAAGAAAATCAAAACCAAACACTAGGTAAATTACAAGGAAATAAAGTGAGCACTGCTGATAACATAAAATTTATCTTATGTCACACAACGCATGGATGATGATGATATGCGATACTACTTCTAGATATGCATTATTTATGAGAATCTTGTAGTATACTACGCGTTGTCACAAGTTTCCTTGCGTTGAAACCAAGTATAATTTCACCGCAAGTTTCTTGGTGTGATCCGAGGTCGAACACAGGGATTGTTTTAGATTAATTGCGTTATATTTGTGATATATGCGACTGGAGGTTTTTCAATTTAATAAAAGTTATGTGTACACGTATTTAAAAATGCGATAAAGTAAAATTGTGCAGAAAAGTAAAGATTAGCGAGAAAAATGCGATAATAAATTAAATTGCAATAAAAGTAAAGTGCGATAAAATAAACCTAAGCTATGATGATACAAGATACAGGTTACATGATACAAGATACCGAGGTTGAAACTGACTGTGAAGATTATAAAAAGATCGTGTTATGCGGTGGCAAGGCTTATGTGTGAAGCAGAAAGAGAAATGGTAATTAGTACAAACATCGCAAGTTCCTTAATTGCATTAAAGATATAAGAGCGGTTCCGCTTTCCCTTGGCGTACATCTCTCGGTGATTAGCCGCGTTTCCCACATCTCTATAGTGAAACAAGGACGAACGTAGTAAATGCAAGGTTGCTTCCATCTCTGGAAGTACTTCTTGCTTTAATTAACGCATTCTTCTAACCTTCTCTCGACAGATTAGAATGGCATCTTCACTTCTGCTCTCACAGGTGAAGATACCGTCTAGCATGCTTTACCTAAACATTTTTATTTCTTTAGCACAGATTAAGTTACTTATTTAATTCATATTAATCACCAAGGGATTAAGAAAACATCGTGGAGAAAGCGAATAATGGAGGAAAGGAAATAGACATAAATATGGAAATGAGAATAATCATGACAATTAATTATAAAATCAAGCGTCTGATACATGGTTGTGAATGATTTAGACTAAGAAGATGAAATACAATTGATGAATAAAAGTTAGAAACAGATACAGAAGAGTGCCAATGTCTTGACACCGATTTGGATGGAGAGATTGCTTGCCGGCATAGATGGAGTGAACAGAAGGATGAGCTTCCCTCTCAGGCTTGCTCAAATGGTAGAGTTGATCTAGGTACAAAGCTTCACGGCAGGGATTTGGAATGATTCGCCCTGAGATTCACCTCTCAGTCTTGTCTCTTTTCTTCCCGGATCTTCTCCGATCAGCACTCAGATCAGCCTCTCTCTCAATAGCCTCGTATCAATTATCCCCCGTATCAAGTATATCTTTTCAGTGAATTCTATGAGGGTATTTATAGATGAAAGCTTTGACTCTCTGACTTGTGTGGTCCTCACTTTATTGTTATGGAAATTCCGAAAATGGTAGAATAAATATTTCTTCTGTTATACAATCAGTCCGTTGAAAATGCACAACGATTAGTTGTACACATGTCAAAATCCTCCGTTATTGCATTGCTCATTTGCATCTTTCGATCGTATGCCCACATGCAGTGTTGTTTTTCTTACCGCATGCGGTTGAAGTTCAGCCCTGCATCGATTGTCGCATGCACCATCATTGCATTGATCGTCTCTTCATTTCTGAATGATGGGTGCAATGCGATGTAGATGCATTAATCTTTTTCTCTTGAGCCATGAGCGCATACGATGACTTGATTTCCTGCAAAACAGACTTGAAATATTCTTTTCTACCATCGCAATGGTGTTAGTGAGTGCATTGACGACAATTTATAATTATTGTATTTCTTAGCTAATTTTCATACAATTGACGCAACTTTCCTCTCTTTTAACCGTAATATCTAAATAAAGCAGTATAAATAACTTGTATTTCTACAAGTTATCAACTGAAAAGTTTCATAAGAAATTTAATCAAGAAAATTACTCAAGGATAGAAACGGATGATAACTTTAAAAAAGAGCTATTTTTATGTCCTTAACTCTACCATATTTTAATAGTTCTTATGCATAAAAATATTTGTTTTATAGGTAAATTCATCCCGGGAGCCAAAGAAGTTACGCAGGTAGAAAAATTAGCCAAATTGATGTCAAAATGGAGCTTAGAATCAACAAAATTGAAGAAGTTGCAAAAATTACCAAAATGCCACTCAACAGAGTGCATATGGCAACGCAAGTAGCATTACAATCCCCTTGACGCTGTCGCGCGACACTTGAAGACAGTAACATCAAAAATAGGGTAGCGTCACAACGCTACTCTCGATGTCGTGATGCTACGACTTTTGATGGAATTTCCAAAGCACGTGTGTGCCTCATTGCAACAAAGTGTCAAAGCAATGCTGCAACACTCATCCAACGCTCGAGGTCTTACAATTAAGAAGAGTGTCGCAATGCTATCATCAAAGTTTTAACCTTATACCTGTGATATAAAAGCAAATTTTAGCCATTTTACGCAAGAGATTAGAACACCACTCGATTTTCTCTCGATTTTCTTAGCTTTCTGCACTTTTTCTTTCATTCTTTCCTTATCTTTGATGTATCCATGCTATTACTTGATCATATCATGAAGGAGATGCTTCATTTAGATAAGTAATCTAGTTTAGTTTAGGTAGATTCTTAATTTTCTTCGTTTGAGGTTGAATCTTTTGTAATTTCTCATGTAATTTCTTGATTTCTATAATAAACTCTTCTGAAATTGATTCTTGAATGTGAAATAACTTCTATGCATTGGATTTAAGAATTTTTGGCCAATTTTATTTTATTTAGTAAATGCTAGAAATAATAACATGTCTATGCTTTTAATTTCTTAGGGTGTACAACTAAAAAGTGTAAATGTGTGAACGTAGGTTATTGGGATTAATCTTGTTCACAATTATGCATGCTTAGTAATTCAAGAATAATAGGGCTTGTAATTGCTAGTTTCAACAAGCATACAACAGAAGAAAACAGAATCACTAAGCATTCTAATTCATCAATTATAGTATAATATCAAGCATGTTCATATAATAGGAAAAGAGTTTCAAAAATACCTTTGAAGACTCACTTCAAATCATGAATTCAGTTGCAATCTACTCCTCTTCCAGTCGTGAACTACCACTAGGTTTTCCCTACTATCCTCTAGAAACCTTAGATTGAGTCGTGGGACTCAAAATAAGTTGAAATTTGCGAAGAATTTGAGAAGAGAATCAGGTTTTCTGCAGCACCTTGACAAACTTCTTCTTCAATATGAAGTCTCAACAGAAACCCAAAGTTTGCATGCCTTTTCTCAGCATTAAATCTTTAGTTGTGTACCAAGAGAACATGCAATTAGATTGCATACTCAAGCTATAACTCTTGCTTGAAACAATTAAGTGGATTTGGGTGGAGAATGAGTCGAATGACTAAAAAATTGGAAAAACCCCACTAAATGGGTTTTTTCAATTTTTCAATTATATATATAAAAAAAATGGATCTCTTCAATTTCTAAAAATCAATTATTTTTAAATTGATTTAAAAACCAATTTATTGAATTTTTAAATAAATCCAATTTTAATCTAATTTTCCAAAATAAAATACAATAAAATTGATTGTCTAAATTTGAATTTTCACAAAATCCAAATTTTCAATTTTAAAAATAATTTATTTTATCAATTAAACAATTTAATTAATTTTATTGATATAATATCAAATATTAAATTAATTAAATACTAATTCTACTACCATGAAACTCTACTCATGAAATTAATATTTAAATCATATTTAAATATTATCCGATTCTCCAGTTTCGTTTAATTCAATAATTAAACGTGTAATTATATCGCAAATAATTACTAATTCCCTCAATTCGAATTTGAACGTTGCAAATTCACTCATCACACTATTCTAAGGTTTATTCCGTTTGTGAGCAAGTAGGGAGACCAAATGGACCTACAGATCATGGGCTCCAACGATCCGAGATTAATTGGCTAAACTCTTTAAACCGAATTAACTCACATTCATTAACTACCAGGTCACTTCACTAAAGCCTAGTAGTTGCACTCTCTCATTGTAGATATATTGTCTCTACTCGATATAACCATTATTAGTAAGTTAACTCTTCATAAGTTGTTCATAATAACGGTTGGGTTAATAGTTGTTTTACCCTCGAGATTACCTCTTGTTCCTTAAGTTCTACTGATCCTCTAATGAACAATTGATATGAGATCCAATCATCAAACCGAGTCCCTCTCAGATAAATGAGAGGGTGAGACCCCTTTTTCAAGACCCGGAGTCAACACTTAAGGGAACAACCTCTCTACTAATCCTAAAAGCGGGTAGGAGTGAATTCCATCTTGTACTCTATGTCCCCAGCTATCTACTCAGTCTTACCCCTGAAAAGGGAAGCCTATTGAGTCGGTGCTATTGAGCCAACCCTCACCCATGCAAATCTAAGAATAATCCTGAATAAACAGGAGTTCATAGTTAACTTAGGATTAAGGTTAAGTTACCTAGGCCATTGCTTTAAAAGTCAGTCTTAAACAATAAACAGCATTATAAAGTAAGAGTGACTTATTTCTTGGTCTGATCTTATGCAAAATCATTGCATAGGACACCTCTAATCCTCATGTCTATTGGGTTGTGTGTCTTAAAACTCGCAGTTTGTAAAGTTAAACATATTCTCAACAAAGATGTTATTCAACATTTCTTCAATAAAGTTCTTATTGAATCTATTAATTGCATTCGTAAAGTCTAAATCCAATAAATTAAGATCCATGGTTATTATATGAATACTTGAACTTTGTGTAGAGACATAAAGATGGATCAAGTTCTAGTAAATATCCAAAACGGTCTATAGTATATGATTAAGGTTGGGTACCTTATTCTGGTAACACTATTGGATGCGGCCTACTCTGTAGTTGGTACAAGTTGTTGTAAAGATACTACAAACGAAGTGATCCAGATTCGTTCATGTGTTGACATGAGGAGTGGAGGCGTCATATGCAATGAGTTGCATAAGATCGGACCAAGAAATAAGTCACTCTTACTTTATAACTTTGTTTACTATTTAAGACTAACTATTTTGCTTAGATGACCCAGGTAACTCGATCTTAATCCTGAGCGATTATCCTTAGATTTTCATGGGTGAGGGTTGGCTCCACAGCACCGACTCAATAAGCCTCCCAATTCAAGGGTAAGACAGGGTAGATAGCTGAGGACATAGATTGCAAGACGAAATTCACACCTACTCGACTAAGGGATAGGAGAAAGATTATTAACTTAATTAACCGAATTCAGGTCTTGAACAAGGGACTCCACCCTCTCACTGCCCTAAGAGGGATCCAGTTTAGTGATTGGATCATAAACCAATTGTTCATTAGAGGATTGGTAGGAACTTAAGAAGCAAGACGTAATATCGAGGGTAAAACAGCATATTGACCCAGCCGTTATTACGAACAACCTGTGAAGGGTCGACTTACTAGTTATGGTTAAATCATGTGGACACAAATATATCTACAGTGAGGAGAGTGCAACTATCGAGCTATAGTGGTGTGACTCAATAGTTAACGAATACTAATTAATTCAGACTAAAGCGTTGTAGTCAATTAATCTTAATCATTAGAGCTCATGATCTATAGACCCATAAGGCCCCTCTACTAGCTCGTAAACATGAAACCTTGAATTAATAAATTGAGTGAATTTGGAATGATATCAATTTGAATTGTTCAAATTTAATTGAGGTTTGAGTTTGAATGAGTTCAAATTCAAATCAGGGTTTGTATCATATTTGATATAATTATGTTTAATTTATTGAAATTAAACAAAATTGGAGTGTTTATAATATTTAAATGTTGATTTAAATATTAATTACATGAATAGGATTCATGTTTAAAACTAGGTGTGTGATCAATTTAATATTTGATATTAAAATAAATAATTAATTAAATATGTTTAATTAATTTCAATTTTAATCCAATTTAAGAAATTGAATTTTTTTTTCCTGAATTAATCAAATTAGATTTTAGTTAATTAAAGAATTAATTAAAAAATGAAATTAAGATTTGAGAAAATGAAAATTTTGGAAAATTAGGAGAAAGTGGGGTTTCCCACATTTCCTCCATGCATGAGGTGTTCTTCATGCCTACACACACAAATCCCACTAACACCTGCAACTTGGAGCTGGCAATTTGGTTGCTAGTGAGTACTTGCATGGTGTAGAGTGATAAAACACTCTGAATTGAAGTGGAAGAGAGAGTGCTTTGTTGGGTTGTATGTCCTAAAACTCGTAGTTTGTACTATTAAACATATTCTATTATCAATAAAGATGTTATTGATGTTTATTCAATAAAACTGTTATTGAATATGTGAATTGAATTTGTAAAGTCTAAATCCAATAAACTAAAGATCCATGACTATTATATGAATACGTGAACTTTGTATGGAGACATAAGAGTGGATCAAGTTCAGTAAATAGCCAAAAGAGTCTATAGTATACGAATAAGGTTGGGTACCTTATTTCGATAACATTATCAAATGTGGCCTAGTCTGTAGTTGTTACAATTTGTTGTAAACTGCTACAAACGAAGTGATCCTAATTCGTTCATGTATTGACATGAGGACTGGAGGCATCTTATGTAATGAATTCAGTGAATAGCTCAGGATTCTGGTAACACTATCGGATGCAGCCCACGCTGTTTACTTTTTAAGACTGACTATTTCAAAGCGATGAGTTAGGTAACTTGACCTTAATCTTGAGCTAACTATGAACTTCTCTTTATTCCGGATTATCCTTAGATTTGCATGGGTGAGGGTTGGCTTAACAACGTTAGCTCAATAAGCTTCCCATTTCAGGGGTAAGACCGAGTAGACAGCTGGAGACATAGGGTGCAAGACGAAATTCACTCCTACCTATTTTTAAGGATAGTAGAGAGGTTGTTCCCTTAAGTACTGACTCTAGGTCTTGAACAAGGGGCCCTACCCTCTCATTAGCTCGTGAAGGACTCGGTTTAGTGAATGAATCACAAACCAATTGTTCATTAGAGGATCAGTGGGACTTAAGAAGCTAGATGTAATCTCGGGGGTAAAACAGCTTTTGACCCAGTCGTTATTACAAACAACCTGTGAAGGGTTAACTTACTAATCATGGTTATATCGAGTGGACATAATATATCTGCAATGAGGGCAGTGCAACTAATGGGCTTTACTGGAGTGACCCTGTAGTTAACGAATAGTGGTTAATTAGGTTAAAGAGTTTAGCTAATTAATCACAGGTCGTTGGAGTCCATGATCTGTAGGTCCATGAGGTCCCCTTACTAGCTCATATTGAACTAAACCTTAGAACAGTGTGACGAATGAATTTGAAGTGTTCAAATTTAGTTTTTGGAGCAAAGCGTTAAATATATACGATGTTTAATTGTGAATTAAACATAAAGAGAGAGAAAATAGAGATATTTAAATAAGATTTAAATATCAAGATTATGAATAAAGATTCATATAAATTGGGATAAGTGGGGATTTAATATTAAATTAAATTAATTAAAATTTGTAATTAATTATTTAATATTAATTTATTTTTTAAAATTGATTATTAGAATTAATTTTGAAATTAGGATTTGATCAAAATTGCATTATAAGTCAATTTGTTGACTATATCAAAATTACAATGAAAGTCAAATTGTTGACTTTTGATTTTTGGAAGTCAAAAAGTCAAATTTTTTTACTTTAAACTTTGAGAGTCAAACTTTGACCAAGTTAGTGGAAAGATCCAATATTTCTAATTGGAAAATGCCAACTTTTGCATGGCTAAGTGTTGTCTTCATTTGAAGACACTTGGCCCACTAAATCCCACATTTTGAGTTAGTGGAATTTTGAGTGTCAAATTCTCATCAAACTCAAAGTTCCATATTTGCATGTAATAGTCTTTAAAAGGAATGTTTAATGCTTTTGAAAACTTCTTGGCTATAGTGGGTTTAGATGAGATTATGTGATAATCTCATCCCTTTTTCTCTCAAAGCTTTAGCTTTTTCCTCTCCAAATTAGCCACTCATCATATCCTACCATCCCGTTCTAAGACCGAAGAATAGTCATGAAGACTCTCGTGATGGTCTACCTACCAACCGTTCATGAGGAGATTGGAGCTGATTTGGAGAAGATTCAAAGACTACAAAGGTTGTATTCTTTTCCCCTTTTACTTGTTTGGTTGCATGCATACTTATCTTAGAGTACTTTCGATCCGTTTTTCTTCCACTAAGCATGTGTTCATTCCATCAATTAGTATCAGAGCATGCTTAAAATACTCAATTTTTGGTTAATTTATGCATATGGTGGGTATTGATTCATGTGATGAATGTTGTGTGTGCTAAAATGGATAATTTCGATTTTGGCATCTGTTTTCTCTCTCAGGTAGTAATAATTATTGCAACGACCTGGTATTTTATGGGCTTTAACGTGTTGTGAAGGGTCTGTAAATTTTCTAGAGTCATTAGAGTTGAATTTAGGCTGTATTTGCTCGATTCTGGCAAAGAGGACAACTTCAATTTGGTGAAAAATAGCTTAAAGACCAAAATGGCCTCCCAAAACCGGTTCATGACCCGACGACTCGACCCGGAAGGCACTTGACCCACGAGGAAGTGGCTGACACGCATGAAGCTTCCAGACTCATTGATCCGACCTTGTGCCCGCTTCAAGATCCACACTTGGCCCAACCCAATTTCGCCTGCGTCCAGGCCCAACTCTGTGCGTGGCCCAGTCCAAGTCCGTGCCTGTGCCTGCTCTTCATTTAATTTGCACATCCAGGCCCAACTAGGTTAGGATGCCAAAACCGGTCCATTTTAATGTGTTTATTTAATTATGCATTGTGAATGTATTAATTAGATAATTTATCTATTGTGTTCATATTATATACCATGTAGATTTAAAATCTTGCCATAGGATAAGCATGTATCATGCATTGCAAGTATATTATAAGTGTTATAATATATAGTATGCATGTGTAGGATTCCATGTTTTGATATAAGTTGTTATTTTAAATGCATGGAATGAATGTTTATATAATTATTATATAAAAGTATATTATAGATGCAAAGCATGTCTATTATTTTATAAGTTGTTATAAAATTGGATTAGACATTAAAATCCATAACAAAGATAAGTTGCATGCTCACATAGGTTAATCACCTATTTTAATAGTTAAAATAGGTCGACATCTTGTAAAATATGGTTACAAACTCAATCGGTATATAATCCTGTCTAAAACTGGGGGTACTTAAGTTGACGGTCTATGGAACACCTCTTACCTAGGGATTATGACCGAATAATTGAGCATTGTTAACTAGTTTTATGAGCATATGTGAGCGGTGCGAGGTGTTAAAATTTGTTTTCACTTAGAAATCATAGGTCAAATCCAATTATAAGTGTTATACTTGGATAAACCAAATAGATTTAGGTTGTTTAATTAGCCGGAACATTCTTAAGTAAAGATTTACCCAAAAAATAAATAAAACACTTCAGTGGGAGTTTAATAACATATATGATATGTTGTTAGAATGCTTTAGTGGGAATTTAATAACGTATATGATATTTTGTTAGAACAATTTAGTGGGAGATTAATAACATGTGCGATATATTGTTTTTAGCTCTTGCGTCCATAAGAGTTCACATCGAGATTCATGCGACACTTCGTGTCACCTTGGGAGTGACCTCCATTCGGAAAGTAAGCATGAATGAAGATTAAGGTGAATAGGGGTAGTTGTTCATTGTAAAATCAAATATGTGATATATTGATTTCAACTCTCACGTCCCTAGGAAGTTCACACCGTGAGATTCATATGACTTCATGTCACCCTAGGAGTGACCTCCATTCAGAAAGTGTTTGTATGAGTCAAGATCAAGGTGAATGGGGGAAGTAGTTCATAATAAGTGGGTGAAGGATATGTGTTAACGTCTTCTACTGTCTCTTCCGTTGGTTTGGACTGTGAGATTTCTATGTTGTGCCTGTTGGTTAGCTTTATGCGGCCCTTGCTAGTCGTTTAATGATGGTTATCCCTTCAGAGGGTTGTAACATGGGATTCAGAACAACTCAAACTTTAGAAATGGATATGATTTCTTAGGTCGTTTCCCAACTTTGACTCTCCAATTCGGTTGCTTCGTTGGGGTCGCTAATCTCTGAGATCTAAAAATTGAGGGTTACACTTATAGAATTACTAAGTGTTAATAAGTTCTTGACCGAAAATGGTAGCTAAATGACTATCGGAATATGAGTTATTTTTTAGATAGTATTTAGTCAAGAATGTCTTGCTTTAGTGAAAGAGTATTTGACTGCCCCTCGGTAGCACTTATTCTGACTCACTATAGTATCGTTGCAAATAAAATAATGATATTTGTGTACATTATTACTTTGCTAAAATTTGATTGGGTTTAGAAGCAATTCATAAATTAGAATTTGTTTATAATTTTAGCATGCTGAATTCTTCAAATTTACTCGCTTTCCTTTTGTGTATGACTCGCTCCTCCTGGAGTTTGCTTTATGATTTGATTTTAGATATTGACCATGAGGAAAGAAGATTATGGAGGGAAAGAGCTAGAAGAGAGCAAGAAGAATATGAAGAGTTGGATCAAGAAGAAGAACAACCACAACCAAACATCACGGGTGAAGCAAGAGAACAAACTTTGCGTGAGCTAGCGGAATCAGATTATAATCAACAACCTCTTTGCATTGTATACTCGAAGACAACTGTCCCATTTGAACCCAAACTGGGGCTAGTACATTTACTTCTAACTTTCAGAGGGCAACCTGGTGAAGATCCTCACAAGCACATGAAATAGTTCCACCTTGTTTGTGACGGGATGCATCCTCATGGAGTGACACAAGAGCAACTCCGCCTTAGAGCCTTCCCCTTTTTTTGAAGGATGTTGCTAAGGATTTGCTATACTACCTACCGACGGGTTGTATTACTATGTGGAATGGGTTGAAAAATAAATTTTTAGAAAAATTCTTTGTGGCATCTAAAGCTCATAACATAAAAAAAAGTGATTTATGGAATTAAACAAAGTGTAGGAGAATCTTTATATGAATATTGGGAAAGATACAAACAATTATGTGCATCTTTTCCACACCATCAAATTTATGAGCAATATCTAATTCAATACTTCTATTCAGGTTTACTCCTGTCTGAGAGAAGCCATAAAGATGCAGCCACTGGTGGAGCTCTAGTAAACTAAACACCGACTGAACCGAGCCAACTCATATCAACCATGGCAGAAAACTCTCAGAATTTTTGGACAAGGACTCTTGATAACTCTGTTGTTCAATCTAGTGAGGAAAGTGAGCTTAGATCACAAGTATCTAATCTAGTCTCTCTTTTTACTCAGGTAGACCAAGGAGGCCTTCCTCAAGTCAAACCGTGCGGGGCATGTGGATTAGTCGATCACAATTTTGAGGTTTTCCGACAAACCCAAGTCAATGTCATTGGTGGATTTCAGAGAAAATACGACCCCCATGAGCAAACATATAACCAAGGATAGAGAGATCATCCCAATTTCAAGTGGGGATCTCAAAGGCCATATGAGAATTGTAACCCACCATCTTCCTCAAGCTCCTCAGGTATGTCTCTAGAAGACGTAGTAAAAACTCTTGCTGACCACTCATTAAAATTTCAACAGGAACTTTACAATTTGCAAAAGGATAAAATTCAACTTCATCAAGAAACCAAGCAACTTCAACAAGACACTAAATCCTTTCAACAAGAGACTAGACAAGGCTTAACAAACTTGGGTACTCAAATCACACAACTCGCAACTGTGGTAAGCAAGCTTGGGAGTAAATATTCTGGAAAGCTTTTTGCTCAACTAGAGCATGCAAACGTAAGCACGATCACTCTAAGAAGTGGTAAGGAAATTCCCTCCTCCTCTCAAGATGCAACCTCGGTTCAATTTCCTCCCAAGAGGCAAGAAAAAGTAATGAAAGAACTCTTATTTTTCTCGAGGTAAGTGAGCCAAAAGATACTCTTATTTTTCCCAAGGTATGTGATTATTCTCCCTCTAAGGTAGAGCCATATGTACCCAAGGCACCATTTCCTAGTAGATTAGCGAGACCTAAGGTAGAAGATGTTGACCATGAGCTAATTGAGATGTTGAAAAAGGTAGAAATTAATATCCCTTTGCTTAATGCTATTCAACAAATACCCAGGTATGCTAAATTTCTAAAGGACTTATGTACTAAGAAAAGAAAAGAAAGAGGAAAGGATAACTATTAGCAAGAATGTCTCTGCTTTACTTAAAATATATGCCTAAAAAATGTAGAGATCCAAGAATGTTTACCTTACCATTAAAAAGAAGAGATAGAATCATTACTCATAACATGCTAGACCTAGGTGCATCAATAAATGTAATGCCCTTTCATGTCTATGAAGATCTAAAATTGAATGGCCTACAAAAAACGAATGTTTGCATACAACCCTTAGGCATTGTTGAAGATGTTTTGTTGAGAGTCGAAGAATTAGTCTTTCCTGTTGATTTTTACATTCTAAAAATGGATGAACCTTATTCTACTTCCTCTTCTAGTATTCTACTTGGAAGACCTTTCATGAAAACTGCAAAAACAAGAATAGACGTAGATAAAGGGTATTTGTCGGTAGAATTTGATGGAGAGGTAAAATCTTTTAATATATATGATGCAATGAAATTTCCAAAGGAATACTTGTCCCTTTGCTCTATGGACATTTGTGATATTTTTGACGAATTTTTATTGAATATAGATGAATATTTGGATTGTTCGGTTAGCCCCTCTATTTATCTTGATGACGATGACTCTTCGATTGATTCTTTGTTTACTTCTAATGAATTTGATTTGAATGATAAATCTTTTAATAATGATGTTGTTGAATCTCAAGTACAAGGGATCGAGCTTAAGGCTCTCCCTTCGCACCTCAAATAGGTCTTCCTTGGAGATGAAAAGCCTTTCTTATAATCATATCTAGAGAACTCACATCTTCTCAAGAATGCACATTGGTGGAAACCTTGAAGATCTACTAAAAAAAAAAAAAAAAAAAAAAAACAATTGGTTGGACTTTGGATGATATCAAAGGGATAAGCCCATCCCTTTGCGTGCACAGAATAGTTCTAGAGGACAGAGCTAGAGCAATCATTCAACCTCAAAGAAGACTAAATCCAACCATGAAGGAAATTGTTCACAAAGAAATTCTTAAACTACTTGAAGCCGGTATAATCTACTCAGTCCTAGACAGTCAATGGGTAAGCCCCATACATGTGGTACCGAAGAAGACCGACATGACTATTGTAAAGAATGAAAAAGATGAGATCATTCCCATGAGAGTACAAAATGGTTGGAGAATGTGCATAAATTTTAGAAAGCTAAACGAGGTAACAAAAAAGGATCACTTTCCTATTCCTTTTATTGATCAAATGGTTGAATGGTGAGTCGGGAAGCCATATTTTTATTGTTCTTGATGGTTTTCCTGGATTCTATCAAATACCTATAGCATAGAAGGACCAAGAAAAGAATACCTTTACTTGCACTTATGGTACCTATGCATTTAGAAGAATGCCATTTGGGCTATGTAATGCCCCAGGTACATTTCAAAGATGTATGATGAGCATATTCTCTGGTTATGTTGAAAAATGCATAGAAATTTTCATGGACGACTTCACTGCATATGGTAGTTCTTTTGAAGATTGTTTGCACAATTTAAGTTTGATTTTAAAAAGATGCATAGAAACAAATTTAGTTTCGAATTATGAAAAATGTCATTTTATGGCTTCTCATGGAATCGTGTTAGGACACCTTGTATCTTCAAAAGGCATAGAAGTTGATAAGGCTAAGATAAATGTCATAACTAACCTTCCCTATCGTGAAAATATTAGGAAAGTCTGCTCTTTTCTTGGTAGTGTAAGGTTTAACAAGAGGTTCATTAAAGACTTTTCCAAAATTGCACTCCCTCTATCTAGCCTTCTTAAAAAAGATGTCGTATTCAATTTCAACAAAGAATGCAAGGAAGCTTTTGACACACTTAATGAGAAGTTGACATCAACTCCAATCCTTCAACCGCCTCGATGGGACTTACCATTTGAAATCATGTGTGAATGCTAGAAACCTAATAGTGGGAGCAGTATTAGGACAAAGAGTTGACAAGAAATGCCATGTGATTTATTTTGCATCAAGGACTCTCAACTCATCTCAAATCAACTATTCCACAATAGAAAAAGAATTTTTTTCCCATTATTTTTACTTTAGATAAATTTAGATCTTACATACTTGGTTTTCCAATTATTGTTTATACTGACCATGCTGCTCTCAGGTACTTAATGATGAAGAAAGAATCCAAGCCCAAACTTGTGAGATGGATCCTTCTTTTACAAGAGTTCAACATAACCATCAAGGATAGAAAAGGATCTGAGAATTCTATAGCCCACCACCTAAGCCAAATTGTGCAAGAAGGAGAACTAGTTCCAATTAGAGAAGACTTCCCAGACGAACATCTTTTCAAGGTGTCTTCTTTCTTACTGTGGTACGCCGACATGGTAAACTACCTTGTAACTGGTAAGTTTCCTCTTAACATGTCTTGGTCTAGAAAGTCTAAACTAAAAAGCGACTCTAAATAATATGTATGGGATCCTCTTTACCTATAGAAATTTTGTTCTAACCAAATAATTAGGAGATGTGTCCTTAATGAAGAATTTGAGTATGTTTTGTCTTTTTGCCATGAATAAACATTTGGTGGTCATTTCAGTGCTAAACGAACTACTAGGAAAATCATAGATTCAAGACTATTCTGGGTTTCACTTTTTGCTGATTTGTATGTGTATTGCAAATCATGTGAAAAATGTCAAAAATCTGGATCTTTATCTAAAAGAAATAAAATGCCCCTTAATTCCATTCTTGTTTGTGAAATATTTGACGCTTAGGATTTAGATTTTATGGGTCCATTTCCTTCTTCTTTTGGATACTTGTATATTTTACTTGTGGTTGATTATGTTTCCAAGTGGGTCGAAGCAATCCCCACTAGAATGAATTATTCATCTATCGTATCAAAATTTCTTAAAAAATAATATCTTCTTTAGATTTGGAATTCCTAGGGTCATTATAAGCGATCAAGGCTCACATTTTTGTAATAGGACCATAGAATCATTGTTGAGGAAATACGGAGTTCACCACCATGTAGTAACCCCGTATCATCCCCAAACAAACGGCCAAGCAGAAATCTCAAATAGAGAAGTGAAAAACATTTTAGAAAAAACCGTGAATTTGAAAAGAAAAGATTGGAGTTCAAAATTAAATGATGCACTTTGGGCTTATAGAACCGCTTATAAGACGCCTATAGGAACAACCCAATATAGAATTATATATGGAAAAGCATGCCATCTCCTAGTAGAGGTTGAACACAAAGTCTATTGGGTGATAGAAAAATGTAATTTGAACTTAGCTCAAGCCAGAAAGGAAAGACTCTTAGAATTGCAACAATTAGAAGAACTAAGAATAGATGCATATGAAAACTAAAAAATTTACAAAGAGAAAACCAAAATAATTCATGACAAAGGTTTGATAAGAAAAGACTCAAGGTTGGACAAAAAGTTTTGCTTTACAACTCTAGATTACAATTGATACCAAGAAAATTTAAGTCCAAATGGTTAGGTCCTTTTGAAATTACTAATGTTTTCTCTCATGGTGCAGTGGAAATCAAAAGTCTTGAAATAGAAAAGATCTTTAAGGTGAACGAACATATGCTCAAAATATATAATGAAGGGCATGTAAATGAAGTCGAATTAGACTTGCGTTTAGCTGATCCCTCATACACATGATACCCCTCTTCACCAACGTCGAGCAAATGACGATAAAAATTTGCAAAAACAGTACAAATTTTCTTTTTCTTTTTCTTTCTTTTCATTTTTTTCTTCTCATTCCTTTTTTCTTTCTTATTTTTAGCATAAATAGAATAATTGATTCTTTTCTTTTTCCTTGTAGGTCAACCTTAAGAAAAAAAAAATACAAAAGCAAGGAAACTCTTTCTCCAGCAAATAAATGATCAACAACAAAACCAAGGAAGTTTCTCTCTACATCTCTTATTTTTGCTTTCTTGAATTGATTGCTTGTTTTAAGCATTAAGGACAATGTTCCATCTTTAAGTTGGGGATGAATAAACATTGCATGTTTTTGTTATTCTTGTGACTATTCTTTGATTAAATTAGAAATAGCCCCCTAAAATTTTTGCATAGCTTGAACCCTCGAGCATCTGAGTTAGGGATTAATAAATTGTTGATTACTTAGATTGATTACATATATTTTTCTATATATGAATAAATTTGAGGCTTTGATTCATCTCGATAGTATAATTTTGATTCTTTGATAAATATGTCTATTGAATTTTTTAAATCTTCGAAAGACTATTTTTTCCTTGAATTCAATAAATTCATAATTGATAAATTCATATTTGCACACTCATGAATCTCATTCATTTTGATTCTATGCATCAATTGTTTTTACTCAATCTCTTCATTCTTGTCAATAAAACTTCGATAACACACTCTTTCTAGTAAGGATATAAACGAAATTTTAGATTTTTAAAGTTTTTAAACCAAAAATTTGAAACTCATTTTTCAAAAGAAACTTTGTTTTCCTTTGAACTTCGTTAAAAAAATTGCATACTTAGTCTTTAGATTTATTTAGAACTTTTAAACTCTTAGAAATGTCATATCTACTTAATTTTCTTTATTACCGCAATAGGACAAACTTTGGTCTAAGAACAACCATCTTGTTTTAGAGACAAGTCTAGACATAGAGGAATAAAAAATAGCCTAGTGTAAAAAAGAAAAAAAAGAAAAAAAAGATAGAAGCAAGCTTGTGAATTGACATAACAAAATCACATAACCTTCACTAACGTGTGTGTGCATAGGTAGAGGTGAAAAAAGCTACCTTCATTGTGTTTTTGTTAGGGCCCGCGAGAAAAGAGTTATAGGTTCCCGATGGTGCAAGTGTAAAAGCTATTCCTCTAAGTAAAAGAAATGCCACTTACATTTGGTGTGCGTGAGTTTATAAAAAGGTACGCTTGTATTATCATTGCCTCTATCCAATGCAAGTTAGGTACATCATAGATTGATAACTGGGCCAGTGTAGGGCGAAGAGGAATTGAAGGTCGGATATCTCCTTTCTATTAGTTTAGGCTTTTAAGTAAACTAAAACTAGGTAGTCTTTTCTTTTATGATTTTGCAAGAAAAAGACCTTTTCTTTTCAAAATAAGCTTCAAATTTTTGTTATCAAAACTTTGAATTTATAAATTTTTGCTTATATCATTATTTCTTTGATTGTTGAGAAAAGAGACGAGAATCAATTCATTGTGTGCAAAACACTTGAATGTATAGATCATTTGGATGTGAAGATGAAAGTGTACCAACTTGCATTTGTCAATTTTGAATAAAAGAATGAAACTTTGAATAGACAATAAAAAAATACATGTTTTTGCTTCAATGTATGCATATTTCTAGCTTAGGCTTGCTCGGGATGACCAAGAGTTATGTTGGGGGTGTTTTGTTAGGTTTTTAAAGGATGTATATTTTCTATGTTAATTCCTCCAAAATTGTGTTGATTATTTGCTTTAATTGCTAATTTTGTAGGATTAAACGATCCCCGAAGAATTTTGGAGTCATTATAAGAAAATTATGCCAAAAAGATAAAAATGACCAAGAAATAAACAAATTGAAGAGAATCGAGTAAACACCCAAGAGAGCATCGAGTAAGGCTGTTGGATCATCAATCATCGAGTATTTAGCAGAATACTGTCAAATAGCATCAAGTAAAGACTATCGAGTATTCAACCATCTTCATCACGTCATCGAGTTTCGTTTGATTCATTTTCCATTGAGTTAAGGAAATTGAGTAAAGAGCATCCCGAGCGTCCAGGATCGAGTATTGACCACCGAGTGTCTAGGAGCGAGTATTAAACAGAACAACTCGATGCAGTCGTTCTTCTTTCCAGATTTTGATGCGATCCATCCATGCGCTTCACAATGATTTCTTGTTGGTATAAATGAGTTCAGTTCTTCAGAAGATAGGAAGAGATATCATTTTTTTTTCTTCCAGAAAATCCATAATTCTCTAGAGAGAAAAATTTAGAAGAAGAAAACCCATCTTTTTAGAGAGCGATTTTGATTTCCAAGAGCGATTCTTGTAATTTTCTATGAGATTGGGTCGATTTGTACTCATACTTGTATCAATATGCAACTATCAATGGAATGCTTAAAGAACTTCAACCTCCATGAGTAGGTAAATCTTTTTCTTGGGGTACTATGTAATTAGACATTTTCTTGAGACTTCTCTTGAATTTTCTTTCATGTAATTACCTTCTTTTGAATGTTCTTGCTGAGATTTTGAATAAAATTTATTAAGATTGAATTGACGAATCAAGATTAATCAATTTTTGTATGCAAAAAGTACATGGTTCTATAACAATATTATAATTGTAGTTGCAAGAATTAGTAGTCTTGATAGAAAATGTGGATTTCTTTTCCTCTTTTCTTTAAAGAATCTATTAATTCAGAACATTCATATAATCAATCTTGAATTTTCAGTCTTTTGATTTCAAGATTGGAATAGTTAAGAAAACCTATGGGTTCAATGCAATTTAGGGATTAGTTGTAAAATGTCATTAGGAAGTAATTAAGACCTAGATTAGGGTTAATTGTGAAATTAGCTAATTAGGGCATTAGAAATTTTTTCTTAATGAACTATTGAATAATCTAATTGCATGATTTCTTAACAAGTCAATGATAGAATTTCCTAATTATATAAAATCCCCAAAATTTCATTTCCATTGAATTTTATCTCACAATATCTTTATTATTTCTCTTATCAATAAATTCCTATATCAATTCTTGTCTTTTGCTTAGTTAGTTTCTTTTAGTTCTTAAAATAAACAAAGCCCCCCATTTAATCTTTTGCATTTAAGAATTCAAATAGTCAACTTTATGGCCAATTATTTGCGGTTCTTTTGGGATCGACCTCTTACTTCCACTATTACTACGAGTTAGTTCTAGTTGTAGTTAGAGTTTAAATAAATTTCATTTTTTTTGGGTAGATATAATTAATGACACCTACTTTACACCGAACACTCCCCGAAATATTGCCTTACGCTCTCAAAATAGCCCTAAAAGTGCCTCTATTGGCCTCAAATCGGCCTCACCGTAAACTGCTTATATAGGCAGCAGTCGCAGCATTGTAATGCTCCAAGGTAGTGTTGCAACGCTGGCGTTACATCATCCGTAGCACCTCTTCTAATTGTAGTGTTGCAACATTGCAAGAAATGTTGCGACACTACCCTATTTCCATGAGCTCTTTGCCTTACAGCGTCATGGGACAGCGTTGCAACACTTGTTCAATGTTGCCCTGCCTCCGAATTTCGCATTTTCTTTCCTTTTTCGCCTCAAAACTTTTACTTTCTTGGGGGTATTTTGGTCATTAATCTTTCAAAATTTCTTATTCTCTTCTAATTGCTCGATTTCCTATAATCAAACAATAAAAGCATAAAAAATCTCAAATTAAGCATAAAACTAACTAAATTTTAAACCCAGAAAACACACTTTTTGGATGTGTTTCAGCAACGCTGCGCCCACTACTAGAAACTTGCTACTTGATGCTCGATAGCTCAATACTCGATCTTTGATCACTCTGTAGCATTTTCTTGATTACTCGACAGTCTGTTACTCAATGGTACACGATGGTTGTCGATGGCTGCCTCAAACTTGGTGGAACTCGATGACATTTTGGTTTTTTTAACTCCTTTGAAGCCCAGATTTTAAATTTATTGCCAAATTGCTTCAAATTAACCCAATTCTTCAAAAAATGATTAATTCTACATCTTGTTCGCTTGATACCTACAAGATAGGGAAATAAACATGTAAAATCTAATAACGAGCCTGAATTAAGCAAGGAATATTAGATCTTTTTTAGAGCTAACACTTGGTTGTGTGCGTGCGAAGGGGAATATGTAGGAATATATCAGCATGTAGCGGAAGCAACAAGGATCAATAAGTATTTTAATTCATTAATTTTGGCTATAAATAAAGCAAGCTCATATAATAATAAGAGGGTTTCAAGTCATACCTTTGTAGAACCTCTTGAAACTCGAATTCAGCTGCAAATCTTCTTTAAATCTTCTTGTGAACCATCTCAAGACCTTCCCTACTATTCTCTTGGAGTCTTAGATTGAGTTGTGGGTCTCAAAATAAGCTTGAATGAAGGAAATTTGGAGAAAAAGCTCACTAATGCAACTTGAAGAACACCTTCTTCAACCTTACAAGTTTTCAACAAAACTTCAGCAAGTTCATATAGTTTTCATGCTCGATCTCAGTCTAATCTTCCCTATTTATTGCAAGACCATCATGCAAAGAAGAAAGCTGCATAAAGTGCACCTCATGCTTGGAAGATTGAATCAAGAAGTTGGTGGAGAAATGAATGAGCTTCTTGGTTGGTAAGTGGAGAAATCCAATTTTTCCATTTTGTGTTTTTTCAAGTTTTTTCCAAATTTGTTTTATAAATTGATTTCCAAAACTAATTTTGTTTTCAAAATTGAAAAATTGTTAATTTTAAAAATTTATTTCATAAATTTATTTCCTAATAAAATTAATAATAAATAATTAATTAAATAATTTAATTAATTCTAATTAATTTAATATCAAATATTAAAATAATTTTATACAAATTCCATCATCATGAATCCCTATTCATGAATTTAATATTTAAATCATATTTAAATATTAATTGATTCTCCAATTTCGTTTAATTCCAAAATTAAATGCGTAATTGTATCACATATAATTACTAATTCCCTTAATTCTAATTTGAACGTTTCAAATTAACTTATAACATTACTCTAAGGTTAATCCATTTACGAGCTAGTAAGGGGACCTCGTGGACCTGTAGATTATGGTCTCCAATGATCTGAGATTAATTGGCTAAATACTTTACACTGAATTAACCCCCATTCGATAACTAATGGGTCACACTACTAAAGCCCATAGTTGCACTCCCCTCACTGTAGATATATTATGTCCACTCGATATAACCATGATTAGTAAGTTAACTCTTCACAGGTTGTTCGTAATAATGACTAGGTCAAATGTTAGTTTTACCCCCGAGATTACCTCTTGTTTCTTTAGTCCCACTGATCCTCTAATGAACAATTGGTTTGTGATCCGATCAACAAATCGAGTCCCTCTTGAGCCAATGAGAGGGTGGGGTCTCTTATTCAAGACCCAAAGCCAACACTCAAGGGAACAACCTCTCTACTATCCCTAAAAGTTGGTAGGAGTGAATTCCATCTTGCACTCTATGTCCCTAGCTATCTACCCGTTCTTACTCCTGAAATGGAAGTTTATTGAGTCGACATTGTTGAACCAAACCTCACCTATGCAAATCTAAGAATAATCCCAAATAAACAGGAGTTCGTAGTTAGCTCAAGATGAAGGTGAAGTTATCTAGATCATCGCTTTTAAATAGTCAGTCTTAAACAGTAAACAACATTATAAAGTAAGAGTGACTGATTTCGTGGTCTGATCTTGTACAAATCCATTGCACAGGACGCCCCCACTTCTCATGTCATAACATGTACGAATTAGGATCACTTCGTCTCTAGCACTTTACAACTCCTTTGTAACAATTATAGAGCGGGTCGCATCCAATAATGTAACCAGAATAAGGCACCCAACCTTATTCATATACTATAGATCATTTTGACTATTTACTCGAACCTGATCTACTTTTATGTATCCACATAACATTCAAGTACTCATGTAATAGTCATGGATCTTTTAGTTTAGTTGATTTTTTTTTTTAAAAAAACGAAATAAGCAATTCATATATTCAATAACAACTTATTGAATTTTTAGAATATGTTTTATTTTTTACAAACCACGAGTTTTAGGACATAAAACCCAAAAAAATGTCCATCAGACTACGTAGCGTTGCAATGCTAAGTTTGAGCGTTGCAACGCTACCATTTTTCCTTCAAGCACTAGACTTGAGCGTTGGAACGGTTGCGACCACACTTAAGCGTTGGACTTGAGCATTGCTAAATTGATCGGTTTTTCATGGGTAATTCCTTAATATTAATATAAATAATTTGTATGGTTTCAATAAACTTCATCATGATCAACGCTACATTAAATCTGCTAATTTCTAAAAACTAAACGATAATAATTATACAAGTTGGAAGAACACTACAAATAATGTTCTAGTTATCGATGACTTGAGATTCGTCCTTATTGAGGAATGTCATCAACAACCCACTACTAGTAACTCTTGAAATGTTCAGGATGCATATGAAAGATGAGTCAAGGCAAACAAAAAGAACCGAGCGTACATCTTGGCCAGGTTTTCTGATCCTTTGGCCAATAAGCACGAAACCATGGTCACTGCACGATCGATCATGGATTCCTTTAGGGAGATGTTTAGACAACCTCCACCCAACTTCGACACGATGTTCTTGAATTCATCTTTAAAGCCCGTATGAAAGAAGGGGCATCTATTCAAGAACATGTTCTAAACATGATGGTTAACTTTAATGTGGCTTAGATTAATGGGTCTGTCATCGACGAAGCCAGTCAAGTTAGCTTCATCCTGGAGACTTTGCCTCAGAGCTTCTTCCAGTTTGTAGTAACGTTGTTATGAACAAGCTAGACTACAATGTGACCACCCTTCTTAATGAGCTACAGACTTATCAATCCTTGATGAAAGTCACGGAGTAGAAGGGAGAGAAAAATGTTGCCACTTCCACAAAAAACTTCTATAAAGGGAAAGATAACCCTGCTATGGCCCAAAGGGGCAAAAAGACCAAGGTTGCCAAGGGAATTTGCTTCCATTACAACCAAGAGGGACATTGAAAGAGTAATTGTCCCAATTATTTGGCAGAAAACAAAAAAAGGAAAGCCAAACAAGGTGAATGTGATTTACTAGTACTGGAAACTTGCTTAGTGAAGAATGATGATTCAGCCTGGATAATTGATTCAGGCGCCGCTAATCATATTTGTTCTTCTTTTTAGGGAATTAGTTCCTTGTAGTTGCTCAAGACTAGTGTGATGACTATGTGAGTTGGAACTGGACAAGTCGTCTCAGCTGTAGTAGTGGGAGGCCTTCCCTAACTTTTTTAGAAAACATATTTATTATGGATAATGTCTATGTGGTTCCAAATATGAAATTGAACCTTATTTCTATTAAAGCTTTGCTTGAACAATCTTATTATGTTAATTTTCTTATGAATGAAGCGTTTGTCTATAAGAATGTCGTGAATATTTGTTCTGCATACCTAGAAAGTAATCTATCGTAAGCATCTAAGATCTTCCTTAATACTTCAATGTTCAGAATTACAGTAACTAAAAACAAAAGATAAAAAGTTCCTCCTAAAAAAGATGCCCACTTTTGGCATCTAAGATTAGGTCACATAAATCTCAATAGGATTGAGAGGTTGGTTAAGAATGAACTTCTAAGCACGTTAGAAGAAAGTTCTTTACCTGTCTGTGAGTTATGCCTTGAAGGAAAAATGACTAAAAAAACCTTTTATCGGAAAAGGTCATAGAGCCAAAATGGAAACCCCAAACCCTATTTTCCCTACCTAAGTATGCTAGCCATGTGATTATAATGCTAAGTAAGTGATAAGTGAAATTATGGCATAATGTAGGGAAACAAGGTAGGAAGAATGTGAGAAGGAAACTTGAGTTATGTTAGGCCTCGAGTGAAGTGTGTATGGTTAGAGGAGTGGAAATTTTGGCTGAGTATGGAAGCTTGAAGGAAGCCTTGGTGTGAATGAAGGCTTAGGTGATGAGTTTGGCGTTAGAAAATTTAGACGGGCCAAAATTGTCTAAGTGTTGGCCGTGTGAGAAGCTTTAGGTGATGAGTTGGGCGTTAGCAATGGTGATGGTCCGGCTAGGCATGACAAGATGAAGTAAAGTGTTAATGAGGGGATCAGTGCTTTTAGCACCATTTAACCTAACAGCTAGCTTAATCTTGTGCCTTAAAATCCATTAGTGGTGTGAAGTGGCAACTTAAGATTTCATGTAGTAAGGGCAGCAAGTGGTATAAAAGGAAGGGGAAATTCTGATGCTCGTTTTGGACACTTCCCTCTTGCTATCTAAGAGATTTCGATGTCATTGGAAAACTGAGGAAGTCTAGTTTTAGATGTTGGGTGGCCCAGAGAGAGATCTTGAAGGAAGAAGGCTAGAGAATGAAGAATCTGCCGGAAGGTCTAGTCTCGGGTGCATCGGGGTCAGCGATGAAGATCTAAAGCTCCAGACCAAACCTTGAAAACTTTCAAGCTGAAATTTTGGTTTGTTAACTCAATTCTAAAAAACTTTGTAGAAGGAAATTTATTATGATGAAGTATGGAATTCTATTTATTTGCTCTGGAATTTGAATCTAGAAATTGTTGAATAAGCAGGCAGTTGCTTGGGAAGGATAAGCAAGCAGCTCAAATATTAGAAGCTCCTGACCAAATCACGAGAAATTTCAAGCTGAAATTTTAAGGTAAGATTGCTAAATCAATTCTAAACAACTTTGTAGAAGGAAATTTCTTAATATGAAGTCTGAAATTCGAGTTATTTGCTCTGGAATTGAATCTAGAAATTGTTGAACAAGCAGGCAGCTGCTTGGGAAGGATAAGCAAGCAGCTCAAATATCAGAAGCTCCTGACCAAACCACGAAGAATTTTTAGCTGAAAATTTGAGGTTAGTAAGTTAACTTCTTTATTTACAAATTTTGTGAAGGATTCCTAAGCTAAATGTTAAGGGAAACAGGTGAAATTGTAAAAAGAAGCGATTGGTCTGGAATTCGAGTAATGTGGACAAGGTATGATGTTTGAAGGATAACAAGCTGTAGAGATGGAGTTTAGAGCTGAAAATTTAAGGTTGAGAAGAGCTAGAAGAATCCTATAAACAATTAAGGGTTGGGACAAGTGTGATGATAGGATCTACTAGTATGCAACGGAAGCAAACAGAATCAATAAGTACTCTAATTACATTTAGTTTGAGTTCTAAAAGAATGCTTAAACAGAAATTTAAGAAGGGTTTTTTAACAACATACCTTTGATGAATTCTCCCAATTCCAAGCTGCTCTTCACGTGATTCCAGCTCCAATTCAACAGTGAATCACCAAGAGATCTTCTCTACTATTCTCAACCTTCAATTTGAGTGGTGGAACTCAGATTAGAGTGAATTTGCGAAGGGAAAAATGGGTTTTTAGAAGATGAACAAGCTTTCTGTAGAAAACCTTTTTCTAGTAGCAACCTCTTGTTCCTCAGCCAAATTGGAGTCTTTTTATCCACTTTTTTTATGCAGGCACTGAAGGAGACATCTCAAGGCCACCTCAATTGCATGTATGTCAATGGAATTTATGTGTGTATATGAGAGCAACACTTCAATTTTGTGAAAATGTTGGAAGATCCCACTAAATTTCCAATTTTTGTATCTTTAAATTCAAATTTTAATTAATTTCCAAAATTAATTAAAATTTTATTTAATTAATTCATAATTAATTAAATTTAAAACATCAATATGATAGAGTAGATTAACATGTAGCGGAGAAAAATAGAATCAATAAGCACTCTAATTATACTTAATTTGAGTTTAAAACATGCTTCAAAGTAACTATTACAGAAGAGTATAGCAGTTTAATTATACTTAATTTGCTGAACACAATACCTTTGATGAATCATCTTCAACACCAGTTGCGCTCCACGTAAATATGTCTCAATCCACAAGTAGACCACCATGAAGATCTTCTTTACTATTCTCTTGCAAGGATTGTGTGGTAGAAACACTAAATTGAGTTGGATTTAATGAAAATATGAAGGGGGTTTGGAGGGTTTCGAATTCTGTTGAATTCTTGATGAAGTTTTGAATGCGTAGCTTTATCATTATGCCCAACACTTTAATTTATAAAGCTTTCATCATGCAAATTCAAAGCTTGTATGAAGGCCAGCTCCTTCTTCATGGAGAAAGTGGAATTGGATGAATAAGGTGCTTTGCACCATAGTGGAATCTCTACTTTGCATTTTCAAACTTTGTTTTAAAATTGATTTCTAAAATCAATTTCCAAATAAACCAATTTTATTTGTTTTATTAATTTTATACAAATTAATTCAATTAATTAATTTTTAAATAAAACTAATTAATTAAACCTTTTAGTTAATTTTGTTAACTTAATATCTAATATTAAATTAATAAAATACCAATTTCACTATAATGAATTTAATGTCATATTATTAATATTTAATCATAATTTAAACATTTAATTTCAATAAAATTAAATATTTCAATTATATCGAATACAATTAATAAAAATCTTAATTGAATTTGAACATTTCAAATTCTAGACCCTAATTTCAAATCTCATCAAGATTACTTAATTTACTAATCCAAAATACGAGCTAGTAGAGGGACTTTATGAACCTACAAATCATGAGCTCTAGCGATTTGTATTTTATTGGTTAAACATAATCGGTAAGTCAATCCTTCACAGGTCGTTCATATTTATAGTTGGGTCAAAGATTACCGTTTTACCCCTGTAAATACATCTTGCTCCTTAAGCTTCCATTGATCCTCCATTGAACAATTCATTTCCAGTCCAACTTATAAATCATAACCCTCTCTTTCAATGAGAGGGTAGGGCCCCGTTCAAGACAAGGCATCAGTGCTTAAGAGAACAACCTATCTACTAACCCTAAATTGGGTAGGAGTGACTTCTATATTGCAAAGTTATGTCCCCAATTATCTATCCAGTCTTATCCCATAAATGGGAGGCTTTTTTAGCAGTGTTGTTGGACTACTCTCACATATGCAGATCAAAGAATAATCCTGAATAAACAGGAGTTTATAGTTTAGCTTAGGATTAAGATTGAGTTATCCTAGGTCATTGAGTTTAAGATAGTCAATTTTAACAATAAACAATTGTTATAAATAAAAGTGACTATTTCAAGGTCCGGTATGCAAACTCATTGCACATGATGCCCCCACTCACATGTCTCCACATGAATGATTTTTGGATCACATCATTTGTATCAGTATACAAAATGGGTCGCATCTAGTAGTGTCACAAGGATGAGGTACCCAATCTCATCCGTATATTTATAGACCATTTTGGCTACATACTAAAACTTGATCCACCTTTATGTCTCTACATAAAGTTAAAATATTCATGTTATAACCATGAATTCGTTTATTGGATTTTCATAAAAGGATGCAATATCAATAGTAATTTATTGAATAAAAAACTCAACAACATTTTTATTGCTAAATATAATATGTTAACAACATTTACGAACTACAAGTTTAGGACATTCTCAACAATTATTCAATTTCTCAAATTGAATTGAAATTGAAAATTGATTTGATTTTTAATTAATTAAATAAAAATTTAATATCAAATATCACATATATCTAATTTTAAACATGAATCATATTCATGTAATTAATATTTAACTCAACATTTAAATATTATTAACTCTCTAATTTTGTTTAATTTCATAAATTAAACATTAAATAATTATATCAAATATAATTATGCAAACCCTAACTTTTATATTTGAACTTATTCAAATTCAAACCCTAATTTCAATTTGATTAATTCAAATTGATATTATTGCAAATTCACTCAATTTATTAATTCAAGGTATTCATGTTTTACGAGCTAGTAGAGAGACCTTATGAACCTACAGATCGTCAGCTCCGACGATTTAAGATTAATTGGCCAAATTAATCAATATTCGTTAACTACCGAGTCACACCACTATAGCTCAATAGTTGCATTCTTCTTACTGTATATATATTTGTTCCACTTGATATAACCGTAATTATTAAGTCGACCCTTCATAGGTTGTTCATAATACCGACTGGGTGAATATGTTGTTTTACCCTCGATATTACATCTTCTTCTTAAGTTCCCCTGATCCTCTAATGAACAATTGGTTTGCGATCCAATCACTAAATCAGATCCCTCTCGTGCCAATGAAAGGGTGAAGCTCCTTGTTCAAGACCTGAATCAAGTACTTAAGAGAACAACCTTTCTCTTATCCTAAATCGGATAGGCGTGAATTTCTTATTGCACCCTATGTCCCCAGCTATCTACTAGATCCTACCCTCAAAATGGGTGGTTATTGAGCTAGCGTTGTTGAGCCGATCTTCACCTATGCAAATCTAAGATAATCCTGAATAATCAGGAGTTCACAGTTAGCTCAGGATTAAAATTGAGTTACCTAGGTCATCTAAGTGAAATAGTCAGTCTTAAAACAACGTTATAAAGTAAGAGTGACTTATTTCTTGGACCGATCTTATGCAAACTCATTGCATAGGACACCCCCACTCCCCATGTCAATACATGAATGAATCAGGATCACTTCATTTGTAGGACCTTTACAAAAACTTGTAACAACTGCAGAGTGGGCTGCATCTAATAGTGTTACCAGAATAAGGTACCCAACCTTATTCGTATATTATAGACCGTATTGGCTATTTACTCGAACCTAATCCACTTTTTGTAGGAATGTATCAGCAACAGTGGAAGCAACAAGGATCATTTAAGCACTTTAATTCATTAATTTTGGCAAAATATAAAGCATGCTCTTGTAGGAAACAAGTGAGTTTCATGACATACCTTTGTAGAACTTCTTCAAAGCTCGATCTCCAGCTGCAATCTTCTTCGAATCTTATTGCAGACCACCTCAAGATCTTTCTCACTATTCTCTTGGTGTTCTAGATTGAGTTGTGAGACTCAAAACAAACTTGAATCAAGGGATTATGGAGAATTGCTCATAACAGCAATCTTGTTGAAGAACACTTTCTTCACCACGAATTTTCTCTAAACATCTCTTGATTGCATGCCAAAAAATTCACTCCAAACTCTTCAATATATTGCAGACCATCATGCAAGGAAGAGAGTTGCATGAGTTGCAGCTCATGCTTGGAGTAACACAAGGCAATGGGGATGGATTTTGTGTAAGCAAGTAGAAGATGGATAATGGAAAAACTTGCTTTTCCATTTGTGCATTATGCCAACTTTCCAATTTCCATCAAAATCAATTTCAAAATCAATTTTGATTTTAAAATTGAAAATTTTATTAATTTTATAAATTAATTTTTAAATAAAACCAATTAATTTAATATCAAATATTAAATTCATTTTTACACATATCTATCTTTATATATTTAAATCATATTTAAATATAAATTCACTTATTCCGTTTATTTCTCAAATTAAACAAGTAATTATATCTCATATAGTTACTAATTCCCTTAATTCTAATTTGAAAATTTCAAATTAACTTATCACGCTACTCTAGAGCTAATCCATTACGAGCTAGTAGGAAGACCTCGCGGACCTACAAATCAGGGGCTTCAACGATTCGAGATTAATTGGTTAAACTCATTAGACTAGATTAATCCCCATTCGTTAACTAATGGGTCACTCCACTAAAGCCCACAGTTGCACTCTTGATAACTTGTAGAAATAGAAGTTATTTATACTGCCTTATTCAGATATTGCATCAAAAAGAGAGAAAATATACGTTGATTGTATGAAAATTAGCTCAGAAATACAATAATTAAAAATTATCGCAAATATACCCACTAACATCATTAAGATGGTAGAAGAGGATATTTTTACTTTGTTTTGCAGGAAACCAAGTCACCGCTTGCGATCAAGGCTCAACGAGAAATCGAACAACGCATCTCTATCACCTTGCGCCCGTCAATCAACAATGAAGAGACGATTAATGCAATGATGGAGAAATGCGACAGTCGATCCCCGAGCTGAGTTTCAACAGCATGTGGTAATAAAAACAACCCAGCATGCGAGCATCCGTTCGAAAGATGCAGCTGAGCAACGCAAACGCGGAGGATTGTGACACGTGTACAACTAACAGTTGTGCAGATTTGATGGTCAGATTGTATAACAAAAGGAATATTTATTTCTCCATCTTTGGAATTTCCATAACAAGAAGTAGGGTCCACAAGCCAAGAGTCAAAGCTTTTCACCTATAAATACCCCTATAGAATACTGGATATGGGTATACTTGATACGGGGCGAATTGATGCTAAATTATTGAGAAAGAGGCTGAGCTGAGTACTGATTGGAAGAAATCCGGGAAGAAAAGAGACAAGGCCGAGAGGTGGGTCTCAGTGCTATTCTGCCAGATCCCTGCCGTGAAGCTCTGTACTCAGATCCCTGCTACCGGTTGAGCAAGCCTGAGAAGGAAGCTCATCCTTCCGCACGATCCATCCACATCGACAAGCAAATCTCCATCCAAATCGGCTCCAAGATGTTGGCGTTTATTTGTATTTGTTTCTAACTCTATTCATCAACTGTATTTCATCTTTTTAATCTCTTCATTCACAAATCATGTATCAGACGCTGAATAGAAATATTGAATGTCTCGATCGTTTTCATATCCTCTTCTCTGTCTATCTTCGTTCCTCCGTTTATCTTTTCTTCATAAAGTCTTCTTATTCCCTTGGTAATTAATATGGATTAAACAAGTAACTTAATATGTGTTAAAGAGATAAAAACATTTAGCTAAAGCATGCTAGACGACATCTTCACTTGTGAGAGCAGAAGTGAAGATGCCATTCTGATCTGTCGAGAGAAGGTTAGAAGAATGCATTAACTAAAGTAAAAAGTACTTCCAGAGATGGAAGCAACTTTGCATTCATTACGTTTGTCCCTGTTTCACCACAGAGATGTGGGAGCGTGGCCGATCACCGAAAGGTGTACATCAAGGGAAAAACGGGACCGTATTTATGCCGTTAACGCAATTAAGGAACTTACGATGTTCGTACTAATTATCTTTTCTCTTTCTGTTTCACGCATAAGACTTGCCACCACATAACACGATCTTTGTATATCTTCGTAGTTAGCCTTGACCTTAGTATCTTGTATCATGAAACCTGTATCTTAAATCATCTTAGATTAGATTTACTTTATTGCAATTTTCTTTAAAACAATTTATTTTATTATCGCAACTTTACCGCTTTACTTTACTTTATCGCATGTTTATATTCTTGTACACAACAACTTTTATAAATTGAAAAACCCCTGGTCGCATATATCACAAACATAACGCAATAACCTCAAAAAATCCCTGTGTTCGACCTTGGATCATACCGAGAAACTTGTGGTGGAATTATACTTGGTTCCAACGCAAGGAAACATGTGACAACGCATAGTATACTACTAGATTCTCATAAATAACACATATCTAGAAGTAGTATCACATGCAGATAATTAAGTCATCATTCTAACCTTGCATCAAATTTGCGTTATAGGTTTATGGACTTGTTTATTCATTCATTCATATTCATATTTGTCCACATGCTTAAAGACATAGAAATAAAGTCAGCAAGTTTATGGCGCCGTTGTCGGGGAACTGGTTACGGGGACATGGACTTGTCTCATACATCATATATTGCTATGTATATGCCTAAGATAGAAACATTCATCAAAATTAAGTCAACAAGTTTGTGGCGCCGTTGTCGGGGATTGGTTAACGGTTATTTTTGAGTACGTTTGTAGTATGTGCAGGACAGATCTCTTTGTACTGGTTATTTATCATGGAGAGTAGTCTGATGGCTTATGAGTGCTGGAGTGATCCAGAAATTTTAAGTGGACCCAGAGATCAGGTGTATTTTTCGTGCAAGACACATCAGAACCAGATTAAGCACTGGAATTTCAAGAACTACGGTTGCGGAGAATGCAAGGAATGTGCAACTCATTCTCCATACCTGGTGTAACTCCCAAAGTAATTAGATTGCTTCTCTTCCCGTACATATTGCGGGATGAGGCAAGGAGGTGAGCAATGTCCTTGATGGCATTATGCAGGCAAGCTTAACCGCTTGTAGGGGATGTGATTGCGGTAATTCTGAGAACTTCTTTCAATCAGCATCCCTATCTATGTTTACTTGCTTTCTTTACAGTTTTCTTTTACTACTTTCTAAATCATGTTATTTACTACTTTTTGGAAGTAGTATTTATTTATTTTTGTAATTCTCTTCAATTTAATTTTTCATGTCATGTTCTTTTAGTTTGTATACATTAGTAGCGCTGTTCTTTAATTTCTGTGAATGATTGGATGAAACATTAGATACCGCAAAGTCTTTTTGACCTGCGTTTTTGATGATTTAAAAAGGAAAATTAAAAGCCAGTATGTAACGCAATGATGGGGTGTGTTGCAATATCGTGTGCCCGATCCTTCAGAAATGCGTTGAATTAAGGGGTGTGTTGCGGGAGTTCATGCGTTGTTGCCTGTCCTCAGCAAAAATGTATTTGCGTTAATAGAAGCGCGGTGTTAATTTTTAGCGTCCACCCATCTGAATCAAATTCAACAATATAAAATCTCGATTCTTTGATTCTGTGTACAGGTTCTATTGCGTTAATTTTTAATTATTTGTATACTTTGTTAATATTCAATACAAATGAGTACATATTCACTCCTTTTTGCCTGTGCCTTTTTCTTTATCATCCTTTGTCAATATTTGCAATGTTCTGAATCTTTTACTCTTGTGTTATTCATTGCGCTGCCATGATGTAATATATGTTTATACTTAGAAACATTTCCCATACTTTGTAAATTCTGACTAACACTTAGTTAATTCTTAGTTTAGCAGTACTTTACCTTTTATTTCTCAAAGTTCTGCTCAAACCTTTTTTTTTTGAAATTTTTATTCTAAGTGTTTGTCTAGTCTATCCAAACAATGCAATAAGGACCTTGCTCATCTTTAAATTTGGGGGTGGGGAAGGTCTGAGCAGGTAAGATAAAAATATGCGATCTTCAAGAAAATGCGTTCATTTTCATTTTCATAAAAAAAAAAGAAAAAAAATAAATAAAAAATCATACAAAGCTCCAATGTCAGGGCAAGGGAAAACCTCATAAGCATTCCCAACCTGATAAGAGTTAAGTTGTGAAAGGAACCTACTCGTAGTTGGATGTTTGTATGACATCCATGAGAACAATCCAAAATGAAGGCGGGTTTCCAAGCACAACGCAATATGAAAAAGAAAAGAAAAACAAATGCAAGAGACGACTCCACTGATTAACATGAGTTAAAGTTGGAAATTGGCATGTCGGATGCATTGGATGCGTTGGATGATGGATGCGTTGGATGCATTAGATGTGTTGGATGATGGATGTGTTGGATGCGTTGGTGAAGGAAGGAAAATGGAAGTTAGGCATTGGGATGGCACGAGGGTTGGAGGGTGGCATGCGTTGAGCAACCTCGGCCAAAGGCCCAACCATGCGTCGAGCAACCTCGGCCAGTGCCCATGCAATGCGTCAAGCAGCCTCGGCCAACGCCGTTGCAATGCGTCGAGCAGTCTCAGCCAGATGCCCCTGCCATGCGTCGAACGCCCATGCTGTGAGCACCCTGTCGAGCAGCCATACCGTGCGTCGAGGTGCCAGCCTATGCAGTGCGTCTATGCATTGGTGGCCAGCACCATGCACCCATGCCAAGCAAGCCATGCGAGTGAGCCATGTGTCGAGGATGGATGATCACCTTATGCGTTGGTGATGGTTAGCTCCTTGCGATGGCTAAGTTGAATTGTAATGATAGTGAATTGGCTTTCTATGCGTTGAGTAGAGGCTATGCGTTGTTTATGGACTAGGCGTTGAGCATCAAAGAGTTGGGCGCAAGGGTGAGGTCACATAGAAAAGGTTATTAAAACCATGTGTCTTCTTGGGAGGAAAGCCTTAAGCCTTAAGAATTTGAGGTGGTGGCATCAGATTGGAGGCTTATGCATTGGCAACATGGGAGTAAGACACATAGCTTGCGATGATCTCAACATTGGATTGATGAGGTGAGAAGGAGACACTTGGCCATGCAGCCAAGTAGGTGACGTCAACTCTAGATAAGGTTTGGACGCCTATAAATAGGACCAAAAGACTTCATTTTTAGATCACAATTCAGAAATACCATAAAAAGAGTGGGAGAGTTGGGCAAACCTTGCGTTGGAGCCAAATCCATGCGTTAGTCATAGAGGACGCATTGGACATTGAGGTTTGAAGAGGACGCATCAACTTGAGACGAGGAGTTTTCCCAATTTACTCGAGCGTTTGGAGTGATTATAAAGCAACCTAAAAGCTCTGAAAGTCTAGTTTTCAGGGTAGGGCTGCCGGAGGAAAAGCTCGAAGGGATCAGCCTAGAAACTAATAAGAAGACAGAAGGGTCAGGCTGTCGGATCAGCTTGGGCCAGTCTTTAAGATTCTGTGATTCCGGCCAAACCATGCGGAGTTATGAGCTCACAATTTAGGTAAGCTTCCTGAGAAATTTTAGAATATTTATATAGAAGGAAGTATTTCAAAATAAGGTCCAGAACTATGAGCAATCTAAGCTGTAAATTGAATCTGGATTCTAGGGGTGAGAAGGGAGCCCGAGGTAGAAAAGGGAGCTACTAGAGTGAAAAGCTCCTTAGCAATCAAGGTGAGTGGCTAAAACGTTTTGACTAAAACATTTGATTAAAATGTTTGATTACAAAGTGTTATAGAAAGCATGTTTTAAAGAAGATTATTCTCATGCCAGCTAGTTTTACAAAGTGAATTCCAAGCAAACCATGACTTATGTTTTAAATGCATGCATGTGTGAGAAATTGTTGAAAAGAGATTTATATGTGTTAAATATAATCAACATGCGTTAGTACCTTTAAAGCCATGTTTTTATAAGTGCTATACTTAACATGCTTTAAAGAGAAAGTCATTTGTGACTAGTTTTACTTAAAACGCGATACCGAAGGACATTTGAGAAGGTATCCACCCAACTAGATACTAAAGAACATTTGAGAAGGTATCTATTGGTACTGAAGGACGTTTGAGAAGGTACCAAACCAACCAGATACTGAAGGACATTTGAGAAGGTATCTGAACAGAAGTACCTAAGGTATGACGGTACTTAGTATGGTCACGTGCACGTAGGTAGAGTCAGAGATTGAGCAAAAGGGTTCTCTCTTGACTAGTAGTTGGTATTGGGATTGTTTTATCCACAGTAAGGGTTATTCTCAACTGAGAAATAGTTTTACTGTTTTATGATCAAAACAACTTTATATGTTTTATGCTTGGAAAATGTTTATACTGCAGTACAAGTACTGTAGAAGCTTATATTTCAGTTCAACTCTTTATTGAGATTTTGCATGAGTCAGAATATGTGCTACCGAGGGGCAGTCAGATACTCCTTTACTAAAGGAAACAATTTTGACCAAACACTATCTCTAGAATAACTCTTATTCCTATAGTCTCTGGAATAACTCTTATTCCTATAGTCGTTTTGTTATCGTTTTCGGTCAAGATCTTTACTAACAATTAGTAATTCTTGTAAGTGTGACCCGCCATTTTTTCAGATCTTATAGGACGGTATGAATATGCCTCCAAAATAGAAGACAATATCCAAGATAGAACTATAAGACCCTATTCATTTTACTAAAACTTGGGTTGTTCCGAAACCTATGTTATAACCCTCTGAGGGGATAGCCGTCGTTAAACGACTAGCAAAGGCCACTTAAAGCAAACCAGCAGGCACAACATAGGAATCTCACGGTTCAAACTAATGGAGAAGAACACAGGATATAATGACACATATTCTTCACCCACTTATTATGAACTACTTCCTCCGTTTACCTTATTATTAACTCATACAAAACACTTTTCGAATGGAGGCCACTTCTAGAGTGTCACAAAGCGTCATATGAATCTCACGGTGTAAACTATCGTGGAGACATGGTAGTTGAAATCTATATATCATATAATAGACTTATGTTTGAACAACTTCCTCTTATTCACCGAAATCTAGATTTAAGCTAAAAAATACTTTCTGTATGGAGGTCACTCCCAGGGTGAGACGAAGTATCGCTTAAATCGGGATTGTGAACTATTAGAGATGTGAGAGATAAAAATAACGTATTGTATATGTTATTAATCTCCCACTGAAGTTTTCTAATAACTCTATCATATAGAAGTTATTAAACTGCTACTGAAGTGTTTTATTGGGTAGATTTATACTTAGGTTCTTTTTGGCTAAGAAAATAACCCTAAGTCTATGTGGTTTATCCAAGTATAACGCTTATAATTGGATTTTAACCTATGATGTTTAGGTGATAAACCATTTTTTACCTCACATCGCTCACATATGCTCATAAAACCGGTTACTAATAACGGGCATAAATGCACGTTATTATAGTGCTAAGATCTTAAACAATGTTGGATTGCATTGATAAAATATGTTAAATTGCGTCCATTAAACATAAAATTCTATAACATTGCGGTTGCATGCATCCAACGCATTAGAACAGTTGATCTTTATATTTTCATGCATAATATGCGTTAACGCAATGCAAAGATGGCAATCATAGGAATTCACTAGTCCAGCACAACTTCACCGCAAGACTTTGCATTGATCGTGCTTGCAAACATTCGCCCAAGAAGAATTGCCGCAACATGGTCAGCACAACATGGTGGGCGCATCCAGGTGAAAGAATAATTAAGAGCGATGGGATAGAAAGCTGATGACAGTCAGATCCAAATTAAGTTGACAGCCGATAACGGTCACGAAGTACATTCAGCTTTATCGGTGACAATTATTCAACACATCAATCAAGAATTAAGCTGTCCGATCTGTACAACCAGGAGAGAGAAGCCACCTTTCACCATGGATGCTCTATAAATACCAAGTGCATTCTTCAGAAAATAAGTTAAGTAGTCGATTAATTCACCACTTTACAAGTTCACGCCTTTATCCATAGTTTCTTTTCCATTTTAAGGTAGATGCGAGGAAGAAAGTTGTGCAGGTAGATCATTCTAGTAAGCTTGGGACGGCCGATGCCTGCAGATGCGGGAACATTTGTAGATCAGAATAGAGATTCAGTGTAAAAAGCCTCGGTCAGCAAGGAATTGCTACCAGGCTCTCTACGTTTACTTTCCATTGTCATTTGGTACACAACTCATTTATAATAATGGAATGTCTTTCTCTATATCTGTTCACTCTCGGATATTCATGCATGAGTAGCTAAATTAGTTGAATGGGTTGTGAAGCAGTTAGCTAGCATAACGAGGGAATCTTCATTCTTTGCGATTATCTTGTTTATGTATGCTTCATTCGTCTATTAGAGATTCTCAAGAGAGTAGTCTAAGGACATGATCTAGACTTGGAAAGGTCAGGTCAGAATCTAAGTTTGGAAGAACCAGATTAGAATGCATAAATGGGAGATAGACACTTAGGAATGAGCACTATTTGTTATCAATGGATCACATGTATCTTAGTGATAAGATATGATTGTATGCAGTCACCTTGCTTTCATGCATTTTGCATCAATGTTTAGGACAAGCGTAGAGACTTGAGGATAAGCTCTATGGACACTTTGCATTCAACTTATGCGTCCTAGACTTAAGAGCATCGCATTTACATTGGAAAATGACTTGTTGTGCATGGTTCTTACATGATCGCATAGTCTGACGCATTCCCAAGTAACGCTAGTTACAGATCTTCTCAACCCGTTCATTGCATACTCATTGCATCTATCAACGCAACTGTCTTTCTCAAATCCACCACCTTTATTTATTTATTTTTCATCAACGCAACAACACACCCAAAGCTCTATTTATTTACTTGGTTACCACAAAGTTTTCATAAATATTACTAACGCAACTATTTTCACAAGTTCCTGTGTTCGACCCTAGACTTACTAGGAAACTCAGAGGAATTTACACTTGAATTTTGCTGGGGAAACTTGAGTGCACAACGCAAATCCATCAACGCATATCATCCATATTTCCACCACATAATTTCGAGCATCAAGTTTTTGGCGTGGTTGCTGGGGACTTCGGCAAAATAGTTTGTTAATGGTAATTTTTGTGATTTCTTTGCAGAACTCTCAATCTCTGGCGAACTACAACCCGGAGATTGAGAGAACGTTTCAAAGGAGACTAAGAGACCACCAACAGCAACCACAGTCGGACAAAGAAGAGATGGCTGAGCAGCCTAGAAATGGAGCACCAAACATCAACAATGTCATGGTAAATTGGATTCTGTTGGCAAACGATCATAATAGGCCCATTAGAGACTATGCATCGCCAAACTTCTATGATTTCTCTCCGGGAATCATGAGGCCTGCCCTCGATGGAAGTAGATTTGAAATGAAACCGGTGATGCCATAGATGATCCAGGTTGCAGGTCAATTTGAAGGAAGGCAAGGCGAGGATCTGCACGCTCACCTCCAAAGTTTTATTGAAATCTGTAATACTTTTGTGTTCTCGAACATATCTGCTGAAGAAGTTCGACTAACATTGTTCCCATTTTCACTCTGTGATCAGCCTAGGAAATGAGCATATTCACTCGAACCAGGAGAGATCACTTCTTGGGATCAGGTGGTGGAGAAATTCATGAAGAAGTATTTTCCACCTACCGAGAACGCAAGACGAAGGAAGCTTATTACTAATTTTGAACAAGACATGGATGAATTGCTCAGTGATGCTTGGACGAGGTTTAAAAGGTTGGTCTGGGATTGTCAGCATATTGGGTTACCAGACTGCCTTCAAATGGAAATTTTCTATCATGGTCTGTATAATGCTTCGCAGACCGCTGCCAATGTGGTAGCTGCTGGTGGTCTGCTTGACAAAACATATGATGAGGCGTAGAATATCCTAGACCGTATCTCCAAGAACCATTAAGACTGGAGGGAGAGTGACTAGAGATTGAGACTTAAAGATTCTGACGCAAATAATTGTGCCATTGTTTCATTACAAAACCAAATGACCGTAATGATGAATTTGATTCAAGGAATGTCGATCAGCAGCCCAACACCGCAAGGTGGGCAAATCAACTCAATAAGTCAAAACACCGCAAGGTGCGCGACTTGCGGTGATGGGCATGCGATAGAAGATTGTCTGCAAAATCCACAGTCTGTATATTTTGTAAAGAATAATCCTTTTTCAAACACTTACAACCCCAGGTGGAGAAACCACCCTAATTTTTCCTGGAAGAATCAACAACAAAATTTTCAACCTATGGCGTAAAAAGAAGGGCCACCAGGATTCATCCAACGTAACAACGGTCAACAAAGCAACCAAGCAAGTAGCTCACAACAACCAACACATTCTTCTTCTCTAGAGAGCCTATTGAAGCAATATATAGAGAAAAATGAGACAGTGCTTCAAAGTCAGGCTACAGCCATCTGCAACCTCGAATTACAAATGGGCCAGATTGCGAATGAGCTAAAGAGTCGACCGAAAGGGGCGTTGCCAAGTTCAACCGAGCTTCCACGCAACCTAGGGGGATCAGGTAAGGAACAATGTCAGGTTGTGACATTGTGCAGTGGAAAGATTGTGGAAGGAGAAAAGAAGCAGCATAATAGATCAACTTCCACCATAACTGAGCCTGAGATTGTAGTAATGCAAGAGGACGAAAGAAAAAATGAAGCAGTAGAACCTGAGGTTGCGTCAACCTCAAAGTCTAATGAAACGGGAACCGTGAAAGTTCAGTTACCACCCTTCCCATGGAGACTAAGGAAGAAGAAAAACGAAGAGGTACAGTACCAACGCTTCCTGTCTATTTTAAAACAATTACATGTTAACATTCCTTTCAGTGAAGCGATTGAGGAAATGCCTGTCTATGCCATGTTTCTGAAGGACATGGTAACTAAGAAGAGAGGCGTTGTAAAATTTTCCACGGTGGCATTAACTCAAAGTTCCAAATCCATAATCCCACTGAAGATGAGTGATCCTGGGAGCTTCACTATTCCTTGCTCCATAGGAGGACTCTATATTGGGCAGGCCTTGTGTGGCTTGAGGGCCAGCATAAATTTGATGCCGCTGTCATTTTTTAGACAATTAAATGTGGGGCAACTTATGCCCACATCAGTGACTCTCCAATTGGCTGACAGATCCCTGGTTCATCCAGAAGGTAAGGTAAAGGATGTGCTGATCACGATTGATAAATTTATTTTGCCAGCTGTCTTCATCATCCTAGATTATGAGGCCGACAAAGATGTGCCCATCATTTTGGGGTGACCTTTCCTATCAACAGGTCGTACTCAAATTGATGTGCATAAGGGAGAAATCACTTTGAGTATAAACGAACAGAAGCTCAAATTTAATATAATTCGTGTCATGAAATTTCCGGATGAAGAAGAGCTGCAAGATTTCGATGATGACCTGAATTTGATTGAAGAAGAAAAGTCTGATAAAGAGTGTGAAGAAGAGGATGCCAACGCATCCATAGCTGCCTGCAATGCGATCGTAGCAAAAACAAACAAAGAAGAAGAAATGATCGCAACGTAAGAAGAAGAGTCAAAAGAAGATAGAAAAACAACGCAACCTTCCCTCATGGAACCAGCAACACTCGAACTAAAAACCCTACCAACCCATTTGAAGTATGCATTTTTTGGGCAGAATGAGAAGCTGCTAGTGATAATTTCCTCTACGCTCAACGAAGACCAAGAGAATGCATTAATGAGCATTCTCAAGAAATATGTGCGAGCAATTAGCTGGACGCTCGCTGACATTAGAGGAATTAGCCCCGCGTACTACATGCACCACATTCGTCTTGAGGATGACCACAAAGCAACAATTGAAAATCAACGCAGACTTAATCCTGCGATGAAGGAAGGAGTAAAAAAAGGAGAATATCAAGTGGCTGGATGCAGGCATTATCTATCCAATTGCAGATAGCACTTGGGTCAGCCCCGTGCAATGTGTGCGAAGAAAGGCGGAATAACGGTCGTCCCAAATGAGAATAATGGATGGCGCATATGCATGAACTATCGCAAGTTGAATGCGGCCACAAAGAAAGATCACTTCCCTCTGCCATTCATTGATCAAATGCTAGACAGATTAGCAGGGAACGATTTTTATTGCTTCTTGGATGGGTATGCCAGATATAATCAAATCATGATAGCTCCTGAAGATCAAGACAAGACCACATTCACCTACCTATATGGGACATTTCTTTTCGTCACATGCCGTTTGGCCTCTACAATGCACCGAGCACGTTCCAAAGGTGCATGAAGGCGATCTTTTCAGATTTTCTTGAGGATTCAGTGGAAATATTTATGGACGACTTCTCGGTTTATGGGAACACGTATGAAGTCTGCTTAGCCAATTTAGAGAAAATTCTGAAGAGATGTGAAAAGACGAATTTGGTGCTCAATTGGGAAAAATGTCACTTCATGGTGAAAGAGGGTATAGCGTTGGGACACAAAGTCTCCCGGGAAGGGTTGGAGGTGGACAAAGCAAAGATTGAAGCAATTGAAAAACTCCTACCACCAATCAGCGTGAAGGCTGTGCGAAGCTTCTTGAGGCATGCTGGATTCTATAGACGATTCATCAAGGACTTTTCTAAGATTGCACGACCACTGAGTGTGTTGTTAGAGGCAGACAGAAAGTTTGAGTTTGACAACAATTGCCTCAACGCATTCAGAATTTTAAAAGATACGAAGATTACCGCACCCGTACTAATTGCGCCCGATTGGACAATGCCATTCGAAATCATGTGCAATGCAAGCCGGGTATGCGATGGGAGCCGTATTAGCGCAAAAGAAGAAAACTATTTTGCACCCCATCGCATATGCGAGTAAAACTCTAAACCCTTCTCAAATAAATTATACCACCACTGAGAATGAACTCCTGGCTGTGATCCTTGCATTGGAGAAATTCTGGGCATATCTATTGGGAACCAAGGTACTCATTCACATTGATCACTCGACAATAAAATATTTGATGACAAAAAAGGACGCAAAGCCGAGATTTATCAGATGGTTTCTCCTTCTTCAAGAATTTGATATCGAAATAATTGATCGGAAGGGGACAGAGAATCAAGTTGCGGATCACTTGTCCAGATTGGAAAATCCTGAGGTTGACCACAATGAATATGAGGTGAGTGTCGTGTTCTCGGATGAGCAACTGTTCCACATAGAAGAATTGCCCTGGTATGCAGACATTGTTAATTATTTGGTTTGTGAACAATTTCCTGAAGATAACACCTACCATCAATAGAAGAAGCTCAAGCATGAATGCAAACACTATTATTAGGATAAGCTGAATCTGTATAAAAGAGGTGCAGACAAAATCATTCGATTATGCATACCAAATGCTGCTCAACAACGCATATTGTCACAATGCCACGATTCGCCATATGAAGGGCACTTTGGAGGGCAATGCACCGCAGCCAAAGTTTTGCAAAGTGGATTCTTTTGGCCTTCATTGTTTAAGGATGCTGCCAACTACACAATGAAATGTGATCGGTGTCAATGCACCGACAACATTTCATGGAAGAACGTAATGCCAATGAACACTATCTTGGAGCTGGAAGTATTCGACGTATGGGGGATTGATTTCATGGGGCCATTCCCTCCTTCGCATGGCAAGCACTATTTCTTATTTGCCGTCAATTATGTCTCCAAGTGGGTAGAGGCAATAGCATGCGCCGCAAGTGATGCGGCGGTAGTCTCCTAGTTTCTCAAGAGAAATATTTTCACTCGTTTTGGCATTCCCTATGCCATCATAAGTGATGAAGGATCACACTTTGTCAATCACAATATTAAGGAGCTGCTGTGCAAGTACAATATCCTTCACAAAGTGGCCCCCGCATACCATCCCCAAACGAATGGTCAGGCTGAGGTGTTCAATCGAGAAAATAAGTTGATACTTGAGAAAGTGGTAAAACCTTCGCGAAAAGATTGGGCACTGAAGTTTGATGATGCGTTGTGGGCATACCGAACCACATTTAAAACACCAATAGATATGTCCCCCTATGCGTTAGTATTTGGCAAGGCGTGTCATTTGCCTTTGGAGTTGGAGTATAAATCATTGTGGGCAGTCAAGAAACTGAATTTTGATTTGAAGAAAGCAGGGGAAATGTGAAAACTGCAGTTGGTCGATCTAGAAGAATGGAGGGTCAACGCATATGAGAATGCGAAAATTTATATAGAGCGCACCAAGCACTGACATGATAAACGCATATGCGCTAGAAACCTCCAAGTAGGGTAGAAGGTCTTACTCTTCAATTCAAGATTGTGGCNAGAGCGCACCAAGCACTGACATGATAAACGCATATGCGCTAGAAACCTCCAAGTAGGGTAGAAGGTCTTACTCTTCAATTCAAGATTGTGGCTCTTCCCAGGAAAACTAAAATCGCGCTAATCCGGTCCATTCATCATCAAAGAAATATTTCCACATGGTGCGGTGGAACTAATCACCGAGGATGGCAGTCGAACATTTAAAGTTAATGGACAACGGATAAAGGCATATTGTGGAGGAGATTTCCAGCCAGAAACGGTCTCCGTAAAGTTGAAAAATCTGGACCACCCTCTTACATGACTTTTGAACTCTCTTCCTTTCGTCACTTTACTTTTATTCAAGCTATTTGCATCTTACTCATTCTTATAACTTCTTTCTCTAAAAAAAAAAAAAAAACTTGTGTTTTGTTAAAATCATTTGACCTTCTCTTTGTCTGTTTCCAAGGATTAAGGCACAGGATTGTGAAGAAGCACATGATCTCATTCCATCACCGCAATCCACAAAAGCAAAGATCGCCGCAAGGATGGATGCATCAATACACAATGCGGGTGACAGCGCAAAAATTTGGGGGTGTACTCTTCCTTATCTTTATTTCAAATTTTGCTCCATCACATTGCATTTTACTTTTCAAAGTTTTATCATCGCATCCTCCTTGATTACCACAAATATTTAACAAGTAGATAACTTTAGTAGTTTACCGCATTCAGTGTCTTTGCCAAGTATGATTTCAATGATGAAAAATATGCTTCTATCTCTTTCGTATATATCGGAGTCAACTTAATCTTAGGACAATCACCTTACGAAATGTTTCTACAAGTTAAGGGTTTGCGAGCTTTCTTTCAAACTCTCTTTACAATGCATTCTATGACCATCACATGACTTATTTTAATTTCTTTTAGCAATGAGGACATTGCCTGGGGTATTTCTCTCCAACCTTGTTTCTATTTCAAAAAATAAAAAATAAAAAAATAACTCCACTGTCAACGCAATGGGAAACCCATGTTGATAAGAGTTAAGTTATGAAAGGCACTTACCCGTAGTTGGATGTCCGCATGACACACGTGGAGGCAAGCCAAAACGAAAGTAATTCACAAGGATCAACGCATAAATCAATGACCGCAACTCCAATGCCAATCGATTATGAGTTTAGTCTGAGAAATTGTGCATTGCTCATAGTTGGATGTTCGCATGACGCCCGTAGGGGAAAGCCAAAACGAAGGCAAGGCACTCGGATTAGTGCAAGGTCAGAAAAAAATAGCAATGAAGAAAATTTTTGTGCAAGGATAAATTATTTCACACTCGGGTGGAAAATTTTCTTTTTGAAATAAATCATGCGATGTTCCGAAATTTAGTAAAGTTCTTTTGAAAGTTAAGCTTACAATCCCTAAGTCTTAGAAATATTTTAGGAAGAGACTTTAATAAGACTTAAGAAAATTCTGGCATATAGGATTTGAACGAAGTATCCTTGAGAAATCTAGGAAAAGAACTTTGCGGTTGACTTGCTAAAGGAATCTTTAGCTTATGCTCGAGAACAAACATTGTTAAAATTTGGGGGTGTGATAACGGGCAGAAATGCACATTATCATAGTGCTAAGATCTTAAACAATGTTAGATTGCATTGATAAAATATGTTAAATTGCATCCATTAAGCATAAAATTTTATAATATTGCAGTCGCATGCATCCAATGCATTAGAACAGTTGATCTTTATATTTTCATGCAGAATATGCGTTAACGCAATGCAAAGATGGCGATCATAGGAATTCAATGGTCGAGCGCAACTTCACCACAAGACTTTGCATTGATCGTGCTCGCAAACATTCGCCCAAGAAGAATCGCCGCAACTTGGTTAGTGCAACATGGTGGGCACATCCGGGTAAAAGGATAATTAAGAGTGATGGGACAAAAAGCTGATGACAGTCGAATCCAAATTAAGTTGATAGCCGATAACAGTCACGAAGTACATTCAGCTTTATCGGTGACAATTATCTGGCACATCAATCAGGAATTAAAGTTGTCCCATCTGTACGGCCAAGAGAGAGAAGCCACCTTTCACCATGGATGCTCTATAAATATCAAGTGCATTCTTCAGAAAAAGGGTTAAGCAGTCGATTAATTCACCACTTTACAAGTTCACGCCTCTGTCCATAGTTTCTTTTCCATTTTAAGGCGGACGTGAGGAAGAAAGCTATGCCGGTAGATCATTCCAATAAAGTTGGGAAAGTGCTAGAAGCTCCCAGACAGAGAGAGGGCCGACGATTTCGGAAGCGGGAACATTTGTAGATCAGAATAGAGATGTAGTGTAAAAAGCCTCGGTCAGCAAGGATTTGCTACTAGGCTCTCTACCTTTCTTTCCATTGTCATTTTGTACTCAACTCATTTATAAGAATGGAATTTCTTTCTCTATATCTGTTTACTCTATGTTATTCATGCATGAGTAGCTAAATTATTTGAATGGGATGAGAAGCAGTTAGCTAGCATAACGAGGGAATCTTCATTCTTTGCGATTGTCTTATGTATGTTTCATTCGTCTATTAGAGATACTCGAGAGAGTATTCTAAGGATAGGATCTAGACTTGGAAAGGTCAGGTCAGAATCTAGGTTGGGAAGAACCAGATTAGAATGCATAAACAGAAGATAGACGCTTAGGAATGAGCACTATTTGTTATCAATGCATCGCATGCATCTTAGTGATAAGATATGATTGTATGCGGTCACCTTGCTTTCATGCATTTTGCATCAATGCATAGGACAAGCGTAGAGACTTAGGGATAAGCTCTATGGACACTTTGCATTCAACACATGCGTCCTAGACTTAGGAGCATCACATTTACATTGGAAAATGACTTGTTGTGCATGGTTCTAACTTGATCGCATAGTCTGACGCATTCCCGAGTAACGCTAGTTATAGATCTTCTCAACCCGTTCATCGTATACTTATTGCATCTATCAACGCAACTTTCTTTCTCAAATCCGCCGCCTTTATTTATTTATTTTTCATCAACGCAACAACACACCCAAAACTCTTTTTTTTACTTGGTTACCACAAAGTTTTAATAAATATTACCAACGCAACTATTTTCACAAGTCTCTGTGTTCGACCCTAGACTTACCAAGAAACTCAGAGGAATTTACACTTGAATTTCGCTGGGGAAACTTGAGTGCACAATGCAAATCCATGAACACATATCATCCATATTTCCACCACATAATTTCGAGCATCAGTTACCAACGCTCAATAATTCGGCCATAATACCCAGGTAGGAGGTGTTCTGTAAACCGTCAACTTAAGTACCCCCAGCCTTAGACAAGATTATATACCGGTTGAGTTTGTAACCTGGGTTTTATAAGTTTTAACTATTAAAATAGTTGGTCAACCTATGTGAGCATGCAATTGTTGTTCATAGTTTTTAAACATCTAACCCAATTTTATAACAATTTATAAAACTTTAGACATGCTAAACATCCATAACATACATAAAGGCATTCAATATTTAATATAACACTTATATTAAAAAGAAGAAACCCTAACATACATACTATATATTATAACAGATTATAACATACTTTCAATGCATGTAACATGCTTCCTATGGTGGGATTTTAAATTTAAATAGCATACTATATGCACATACAAGATTTACTTAATTATAACATACATCAAATGCATAAATAATTAAACACAGACTAATATGGTTTTAGTTTTGGCATAAACAAGCAACCAAAAACCTAACTATTACAAACAGCTTGAAAACCATCTTTGAATCGCTCGAACCGCTCCAAACCGAACCCAAGCATCTTAAACTAGACTGGATAAGTCTGTATCGGACCAACAAAGTCTGAACCGGACAAATGCGTGAGAAGAAAGCTTGAGACTTCTTCATCTCTTTTCTCCATTCTGAGTGACGACCGGAGCCTTCGATCGAAGCTAGATCTCGAGAGAGTCAGCTCCACCACCCATCTATGGCACCACTGGCAGCCTTAACACACATCTGCTGGAAGCAAGACATTGCTTCTCAGCTAGTCCATTTCATTTCTTTTCTTTTATATACTATTATAATACAAATTTTGGGCATTTAGGGAATTAATTACATTATGTGGTTCTTTCGATTCGCATCTCTCATCTTTTCTTAGCATTAGCATCCTTAACTTTTCATTGCACCACTTAAGTGATGATTCGCTAGAGATAAGTTGCATACTGAGTCATGTGGGATTAGAGATATGAAGCATCTGTATAAACCGCCGAGAGGTGTTGCGTTGCGTTGAGTGTGTGAAAACCTTATTTGCTATTGGTGTGAGCTATAAAACTATGCTTATCTAAGGCGAGCGCAATGCTTGTTCCATGAGTTAAAGTCAGGGCTAACAACTAACTACTCGGCAAGGGTAATGTGGTTGTCAACAATAAGCAATGAAATTAGCTATTGTTCACTAGAGATAGGATATTATCGCGTTGCGTCAAGCAGAGTTTAATGTGGTTACCTTTTGCTTATGTATGCCGTCCATCACACCATAAGCTTACTCGAGAGGAAGAGATATAAAAAAGAACCTAAGGACTCGAGAGAAGACATCCCACTCTTAAGGGGTTGCCGATGAAGACATTTCCTTACATTTTATCTATTTTCCATCCATTTACTTCACGTCAACAGTTTGCCGTGTTCTACCTCTCATTCATTACTTCTCCATTGCGTTGTCTTGTTATGTTAGGGAGTAGGAGTAGTTGTTAGCATAAAAAACCCCATTTCATCATTTTTTATTCAACCGCCGCCATATACATTTATGTCACATTCCTCCCCAGACCACCCTCTTAGCCTAGAGAAGAGGGCGTAACTGCAGTAGTTATAACCCTTTGGCTGACACTTACTGCCTAATAATTCTTGCGGAATAACTCATGATATAAAATATAACTTATATACAGCGGAATATCTTTAGGCCAAAATTTATTAATTCAGAAACATAACATATTTAGAGTCATTATAACACTAGGTTCACAAGTCCCAAAACCCCAAAACCCTAGTCCCTATATGAACAACAGTAACATGCGTACAATATTAACAGTAACCACCTGAACCGACGGGAATCTCTTATTCCTTTAATGGCAGAGCAGATGCAGAGCTATCTTCAGAGGATTTGACCGCTACTTGTGAGGGGGGAGGGGCATTTGAAAACGGGGTGAGCTTACGCCTAGTGAGTGATTTAAGAAAAATAATTGATTCTCATGCAAAATCTCAAATAAGAAGAAAAATAATTGATTCTCATGCAAAATCTCAAATAAGAGTTCAAACTAAAACATAAGCTTTTACAGTACTTGTACTGCAGTGTAAACATTTTCCAAGCATAAAGCATATAAAGCTATTTTAGTCATAAAACAGTAAAACTGTTTCTCAGTTGAAAATAACCTTATTGTGGATAAAACAATCCCAACACCAACTGCTAGTCAAGAGAGAACCCTTTTGCTCAATCTCTAACTCTAACTACCTACGTGCACATGGCCATACTAAGTACCATCATACCTTAGGTACTTCTGTTCAGATACCTTCTCAAACATCTTTAAGTATCTGGTTGATTTGGTACCTTCTCAAACGTTCTTCAGTACCAATAGATACCTTCTCAAATGTCCTTCAGTATCTAGTTGGGCGGATACCTTCTCAAATGTGCTTCGGTATTGCGTTTTAAGTAAAACTAGTCATAAATGACTTTCTCTCTTTAAAGCATGTAAAGTATAACACATAAAAACATGGCTTTAAAGGTACTAATGCATGCTGAGTATATTTAACACATAAATCGCTTTTCAACAATTTCTCACACATGCATGCGTTTAAAAAAACTCATGGTTTGCTTGAAATTCACTTTGTAAAACTACCTGGCATGAGAATAGTCTTCTTTAAAACATGCTTTCTATAACACGTTGTAGTCAAACATTTTAAGTAAATGTTTTAGTCAAAACATTTTAGCCACTTACCTTGATTGCTTAGGAGCTGTTCACTCTAGTAGCTCCCTTTTCTACCTCGGGCTCCCTTTTCACCCCTAGAATCCAGATTCCAATTTCATCTTAGATTTCTCATAGTTATGGACCTTATTTTGAAATACTTCCCTTTACAAAAAAATATTCTAAAATGTCTTAGGAAGCTTACCATAAAATTTGAGCTCAGAACTCCTCGTGGTTTGGCCGGAGTCACAGAATCTTCAAGACTAGCCCAAGTTGATTCGACAGCCTTACCCTTCTGTCTTCCTCTCATTTTCCAGCCCGATCCCTTTGAACTTTTCTTCTGGCAGCCCTACCCTGAAAACTAAACTTTCAGAGCTTTCAGGTGGCTTTGGAATCACTCCAAACGCTCAAGTAAATTGGGAGAACTCCTCGTCCCAAGTTGATGCGTCCTCTTCGGACTTCTCTATCCAATGCGTCCTCTACGACTAACGCATGGATTTGGCTCCAACGCAAGGTTTGCTCCACTTTCCAACTCTTTTTATGGTATTTCTGAATTGTGATCTAAAAATGAAGTCTCATGGCTCTATTTATGGGCGTTCAAACCTTCTCCGGAGTTGACACCACCTACTTGGCTGCATGGCCAAGTGTCTCCTTCTCACCTCATCAACGTAATGCTGTGATCATCACAAGCTAAGTTTCTTACTCCCATTTTGCCAACGCATGAGCCTCCAATTTGATGCCACCACCTCAAATTCTTAAGGCTTAAGGCTTAAGGCTTTCCTCCCAAGAAGACTCATGGTTTTGATGATGTTTTCTATGTGACCTCACCCTTGTATGCGTCCAACTCTTGGATGCTCAACGCCTAGTCCGTAAACAATGCATAGCCTCTACTCAATGCATACCAAGCCAATTCACTATCATTACAATTCAACTTAGCCATTGCAAGGAGCTAACCATCACCAACGCATAGGGTGACCGTCCATCCTCAACGCATGGCTCACTCGCACCGCTTGGCATGGGCGCATGGTGCTGGCCACCAACCATAGGCGCACTGCATGGGCTGGCCGCTCAATGCATGGGTGTGCTTGGCCGAGTGCTGCGTGCATAGCTGCATGGCAGGGTACCTCGATGCATGGCTTGATTCTGGAGCGCTGTTTCATTCTTCTCAATATATGCTTCAGTAATCTCTCTAGAGATGAAGATTGTGGCGCCTGCGAACTACTAGCTGATTTTGTGTTTGACAGTTTTTTCGTGGGAAAAATCCTAGTGGCCATTCTTTTTGCGCCATTGGTTGAAAATTTTTTGTTGATTTTTCCATGCAAAGTTAGAGCGGTTTCTCCACCTAGGGTTGTAAGTATTGGAAAAAGGATTATTCTTCACGAAATAAACGGTCTGTGGGTTTCCTCGGACACTCTTCCATTGGATGGCTTTCATCGCAAGTCGCACAACTTGCGCTCGTTTAGTTGATTATGTTGACCTGCCCCCTATGTGTTCCTAGGCTATTGATTGTGATTCTTGTATATAAATTCATCATCGCATTCATTTGGTTTTGTAGAGATGTGATGGCCCCATTACTTGCATCACTGTCTTTAATTCTTAGTTGTTGATCGCTTTCCCTTCAGACTTCGTGATTTTTCGAAATGCGATCAATAATATTCTTGGCCTCATCGTATGTTTTTGTCGAGTAGACCTCCAGCTACTGCCGCATTGGCAGCCGTTTGTGATGCAGGGTTCAGACCGTGGTAGAAATTTTCCATCTAGAGACAATCTGGTAACCATTGTGCGGGCAATCTCGCACCAGTCTCGATAAAACCTCGCCCAGATGTCACTAAGCGATTCGTTGATATCTTGTTCAAAATTGGTAATCAGCTTCCTCCTTCTGGCGTTTTCCATCGGAGGGAAGTACTTCTTCATGAACTTTTCCACTACCTGTTCCCATGATATGATCTCCCCTGGTTCGAGAGAATAAGCCCATTTTCGTGCTTGGTCACGCAACAAAAATGGGAACAATGTTAGTCGAACCTCCTCAGCGAAGATGTTTCGGAACACAAATGTATTGCAAATTTCAATGAAACTTCGAAGGTGGGCGTGCGGATCCTCGCCACGCCTATAGCCAAACTGTTCGATAGTTTGAATCATCTGCAGCATCATCAGTTTCATCTCGAACCTCGATCCGTCCAATGATAGCCTCATGATTCCTGGTGAGAAATCATAAAGTTGGGCAACGCATAGTCCCGGATGGGCCTATTGTGGTCATTTGCCAAGAGGATGAGGTTCGACATGATATTATTTGCATTTGGTGCTCTGTCTTCCAGTTACTCCACCATGTTGGGATCTTTCTATTGTTGTTGTTGGCAGTCGTTTCTTCTTCTTCTTCTTCAGAAAGTTCTCTCAATCTCTGGGTCGTAATTGGGCTCAGGATTTTGTCCTTTGCTCATACGATGCCCGCTTCTTCCCTTACCAAAGGAGAGGCAATGCATAGAGATGGAAAGCTGCAAAGAAAATAAAAAAGTTACTGTTAGCACAATATTACCTGCCTAGTTCCTTGGCAATGGTGCCAAAAACTTGATGCATTGTGAATACGATAAAATAATGGTGTATATTGCGACTTTGGTGTATGCGTTGTGCATGCAAGTTTTCCTAGCAAAATACAAGTATAAATCCTACTGGGTTGCCTGGTAAGCCCAGAGCCGAACATAAGGACTATGGAGACAGTATGTGACGGTGATTTCAGATTCCTTTGCAGTGACAAATAAAACAATGAGTTGGTTGGTATGTTTGTTTAAGGTAAAAATTCTATACAGCGGAATTGAAAAAAGAGTTAATATAGCAAAAGTCACAACGAGTATGCGGGGAACAGGTTGAGAAGGGATTTAGCTAGCTCTTCCTGATATTGCGTTCAAGCTATGCAATCATGCTATACACACACAACAGCAATTCATTTTCCAATGAAAATTCCATGGCTCCTATTTCTAGGACGCATGCGACGTATACGATGATGTCGATAGAACTTATTCCTAAGTCTCTATTCTTGGCTATGCGATGATAAATGATACACACATATACAAGGTGACCGCATACTATCATATCCTATCTCTAGGGTGCATGCGATGCGTTAATAGCAAACAGAACTTATTCCTAAGTTTCTATCTCTTGCTTATGCTGTTCTAATCTGACTCTCCCGAGTCTAGATTCTAATTTGACTTTTCCAAGTCTAGATTCTATCCTTAGACCACCCTTCTGAGCACCTCTAAAGGACGAATGATGCATACATAATACAAGATGATCGCATAGAGTGAAGATGTCAAGTTATGCTAGCTAAGTGCTTCTCAACCCATTCGACAGTTTAGTTACTCATATGTAATGTAAAGAAAGTGAACAGATTAGAGATGCAACTTTCATTTTATAGATAAGATCAGAGTACAGAATGACAATGGAAAATAGGGATAGAGAGCCTAGTAGTAATGTCTTGCTTTCCAAGGCTTTTACACTGAGTTTTTTTCTACTCTGCCCAAACGAATGTTCTTGCTTCCGCAAGAGTTGCTCTCTCTCTGTTCTCAACACTTCCTGGCACTCTTCCGAGCTAACTAGGACGATCTTTCGGCATCTTCTCTCTTCACTCGCCTCCGCCTTCTAAGTATATAAAATTACAGACTACGACTATCTATGTATATGGCGAAGAAGAACTCTAAATTCTAAACAGGGGAACCCCTTTAACGAAGGTGGCCTTTGGTATTTATAGAGCTTCAGGGTGAAGAGCTTTTCTCTCAAATAATTCTCTATCTGATGCACCGATTAATTGTCACCGAAAAGTTGATTGTACTTGTACAGTGTGTCGTTAACGGCTTGTCAACTAAATTCAGATTTGACCGTCATCAGCTTTCTGTCCCATCGTGATTTATTAAGCTTTGACCTTGATGTGCCGTCTCTATGCGGCCACCTTCTTGGGCAGATCTTCGCGAACGCATACGACCGCATAGCCTTGTGGTCGCAATGTTTTAATGCTCTCAGATGCTGAATTCCTTGGATCGCAATTATGCCTTGCACCAATGCATTTTCCTGCACAAAATACGTAAATTAGCTGCTTTAATGCTATGGACACATGCGGTTGCAATGTTCTTAACTTAATGCTTTTGGACACCATTTTACATATTTTTACCGTCGCAATTCTTCACTTTTTATCTTTGCGTTGTAATAACGTGCATTTCTGCCCGTTACCACGCTGTTGAGTCAACCCTTACCTATGCAAATCTAAGAATAATCTCGAATAAATAGGAGTTCATAGTTAGCTCAGGATTAAGATCGAGTTACCTAGGTCATCTAAGTGAAATAGTCAGTCTTATATAGTAAATAGCGTTATAAAGTAAGGATGACTTATTTCACGGTCCGATCTTATGCAAACTCATTGCATAAGACGCCCCCACTCCTCATGTCATAACATGTACGAATTGGAATCACATCGTATATAGCACTTTACAGCTCTTTGTAACAACTACAGACTAGGCCACATCCAATAGTGTAACCAGAATAAGATACCCAAACTTATTCATGTACAATAGATCATTTTGACTATTTACTCAAACTTGATCCACTCTTATGTCTCCACATAAAGTTCAAGTACTCATGTAATAGTCATGGGTCTTAGTTTATTGGATTTAGACTTTCATACAATTTATAAAATCAATAATAAGTATATTGATTATAGAAAATGTTTATCATTTTATAAACTATGAATTTTAGGACATAAAACCTAACACTTTTAGTTACATCTAAGTTCTTAAGTACCACTGATTCGTCTAATGAACAATAAATCATAGTCCAACTATGACTAAACCACTCTCGAACCAAGAGAGGGTGTGGCACCACATTATTCAAGACCCAGAATTTGCCCTTAAGTGAACAAGCTGAGGAATGAGTGAATTCCATCTCATGTAGCTCTGTTCCTAGCTCCCCAATCAGAAGAATCCCCAAAATTGTAGGCTTGTTGAGTCTGCGATCTGGCCACTCTCACCCATACAAATCAAAGGACCGCCCACATAGGCAGGAGTTCACAGCTCACTCAGGATTCAGGTCATCTTACCTATGGTCATCTTGGTGAAATGTGAGTCTCTATAATGAACGGCGTTCTATAATGAGACTAAACATTTTGTTATTTGGTCCTATACAAAATCCTTTGTATAGAATATCCCCGCTCACATGTCCATGCATGAATGATCGGGATCAGATCATTTATAGCAGTTTTCAACAATTGTAACACTTACAAAGCGGGCTATACACGTAGTGTCACTAGGATAAGGTACCCAGCCTTATCCATCTACTACAGAACGTTTAGGTTATCACTTGAATCAACCCATATGTCTTTACATATAAGTTGTTTATTGGTTTGTGGTTAATACAACTAAAATATCATATATTTTATACACAATGAATAAAATATCATATATTTTATTAAATACACAATAAGTTTGTTCAATACTGTTTACAAAGTATAGGAGACTGTGAGATTTAGGGCATCAACCCCAACAATCTCCCACTTGACCTAAAGCTAGTGGGGTGTACAATATAGTCAAAGTTCAAAGTACATGAATAATAAACTAGGGCATAACACGCGCCCAGTATAAATCTCCTACTTGCCCTAGTCCAGATGTGGCCTGTCCCATAGACCCATACTCTGCAGGTGACCCTCAAACACCGTAGCCGTAGAGGCCTTTGTAAATGGATCAGTAATATTGTGCACGAAGCTATCTGTGTGACAATCACATCCCCTCGATGCACAATCTCTCAGATGAAATTAAACTTTCACTCTATATGTTTGTCGTGCTTGTGACTCCTAAGCTCTCAGGAATTAGCCACAGCACCATTATTATCACAATAAAGTGTGATGAGCTTTGACATGTTCAAAAAAACATCCAGATAGTCAAGAACATCCTGAGCCAAACGACTTCCTTGGCAGCTTCACAAGCCGCTACATACTTAGTCAGTGGAGTCGGCGATGCACCCTTGCTTGGTGCTTCGCCATACTACTACCCCTCCGTTAAGAGTGAATACTGATCCTAATGTAGATTTCCTAGAATCCTTATTGGTCTAATAATCAGAGTTCGTGTATCCTATAAGGATCAAATCCTTAAAACTATACACAAGCATGTAGTCCCTCGTTCTCCATAGATACTTGAGGATATTTTTAACGGCTATCCAGTTATCTAATCCTAGATTAGATCGATATCTACTGACTATCCCCACTGCATAGCAGAGGTCAGGTCTAGTAAATAACATCGCATACATCAAGCTGCCCACATCAGATGTATAGGGGATCCGTCTCATCTCCTCAACCTTTTGAGGTGTCTTAGGACATTGTTCCTTAGACAATGTAACTCTGTGCCTGCAAGTCAATAAGCCCTTCTTAGAGTTTTGGATCATATATTTGACAAGCATCTTGTCAATATACTAGGCCTGAGACAACACTAGCATTTTGTTATTTCGATATCTAAAGATCTGAATACTCAGAACAAACTGAGCCTCTCCTAAATCCTTCATTTGGAATTAGGTTGCTAGTAAGTTCTTAATTGCAGTCAGTAAACCTACATCATTCCTAATGAGTAGGATATCATCTACATATAACACTAGAAAAACTACTGAATTTTTTATGATCTTCTTGTATACACAAGGCTCATCAACATTTTGATCAAAGCCATAAGATTTGATAATAGTATCAAATTTTATGTTCTGTGATCGAGAAGCTTGCTTCAGTCCATTAAGAGAGTAAATATGCGTCGATTGTATGAAAATTAGCTTAGAAATATAATAAATATAAATTATCGCAATTACACCCACTAACATCATTAAGATGGTAGAAGAAGATATTTCTACTATGTTTTGCAGGAAACCAAGTCACCGCTTGCGATCAAGGCTCAACGAGAAATTGAACAACGCATCTCTATCACCTTGCGCTCGTCAATCAACAATGAAGAGACAATTAACGCAATGACGGTGCAATGCGACAGTTGATCCCGAGCTAAGCTTCAATTGCATGCGATAATAAAAACAACACCGCATGCGAGCAACCGATCAAAAGATGTAGCCGAGCAACGCAAACGCGGAGGATTGTAACACATGTACAACAACCGTTGTGTAGATTTGACGGTCTGATTGTATAACAGAAAGAATATTTATTCCTCCATCTTTGGAATTTCCATAACAAGAAGTGGGGTCCACAAGCCAAGAGTCAAATCTTTTCACCTATAAATACCCCCATAGACTTCAGTGAAAAATATACTTGACACGGGGTAATTTATGCTAGATTATTGAGAGAAAGGCTGATCTGAGTGCTGATCAGAGAGATCCGGGAAGAGAAGAGACAAGGTTGAGATGTAAGTCTCAGTGCAATTCTGCCAAATCCCCGCCGAGAAGCTCTGTATTTAGATCCCATCTACCGGTTGAGCAAGTCTGAGAGGGAAGCTCATCCGTCCATTCACTCCATCGACACCGACAAGCAGTTTTCCATTCCAGATCTGTGCCAAGACGTTGCCGCTTATTTGTATTTGTTTCTAACTCTATTTCATCAATTTTATTTTATCTTCTTAATATATTAATTCGAAACCATGTATCAGACGCTAAATAGTATTATTAAATGTCTCGATCATTTCCATTTTCACTTCTCTGTCTATTTCTGCTCCTCCCTAAATCATTTTCTCCATGATATTTTCTTAATCCCTTGGTGATTAATATGAATTAAACAAGTAACTTAATCTATTCTAAAGAAATAAAGATGTTTAGCTAAAGCATGCTAGACAACATCTTCACCTGTGAGAGTAGAGATGAAGATGCCATTCTGATCTGTCGAGAGAAGGTTAGAAGAATGCGTTAACTAAAGAAAGAAGTACTTCCAGAGATGGAAGCAACCTTGCATTCATTACGTTTATCCCTGTTTCACCACAGTGATGTGGGAACGTGGCCGATCACCAAGAGGTGTACGCCAAGGGAAAAGCGGAACCGTATTTATGCCATTGACACAATTAAGGAACTTGCAATGTTTGTACTAATTATCTTTTCTCTTTCTGTTTCACACATAAGACTTGTCACCCCATTACACGATCTTTGTATAATCTTCACAGCCAGCCTCGACCTCAGTATCATGAAACTTGTACCTTGTATCATCTTAGATCAAATTTACTTTAACGCAATTTATTTTATTATCGCAACTTTACTTCTTTACTTTACTTTATCGCATGTTTATATCCTTGTACACAACAACTTTTATAAATTGAAAAACCCCTGGTCGCATGTATCACAAACATAACGCAATAACCTTAAACAGTCCCTGTGTTCAACCTCGAATCACACCGAGAAACTTGCGGTGGAATTATACTTGGTTCCAACGCAAGGAAACTTGTGACAACGCATAGTATACTACTAGATTCTCATAAATAACACATATCTAGAAGTAGTATCGCATACAGACAATAAAGTCATCATTCTATTCTTGCATCGCATTTTAATCATCACAGTGCATGCATAACAAGTAATTAAAACTTTGCATTACAAGTTTATGGCACCGTTGCTGGGGAATTGGTTACGGGGACATGGACTTGTCTCATACATTATATTATCCATGCGGTGTGTGACATAAGATCAATTTCTGCGTTTACAAGTTTATGGCGCCGTTGCCGGGGATTTGTTAACAGTTTATTGTTTGAGTATATTTGTGGTGTTTTGCAGGACAAATCTCTTTGTACTGGCTGTTCAACGCGAAGAGCAGTCTGACGGCTTAGGAGTGCTTGAGTGATTCAGAGATTCTAAGTGGACCTAGAGATCAAGTGTATTATTCGCGCACAAGTTCATCAGGGCCTAATTAAGTGGTGAAGAAGCATGGCTTATGAGAATGTGGCATTCGTAGGGAACCAAAGGGAAAATTTTCCGGTGCAAGATCCAGTTTTTCTTGCTGCTGACCATAACATCCCTATGAGGGATTATGCGGCGTCGGATTTCTATAACTTTTCACCAGGAATCGCAAGACAAACGGTTGAGGAGAATGTAAAACCAATCATGCTGCAGATGATTCAAAATATGGGTCAATTTGGAGGATTACAAGGAGAAGTCCCTCATGCGCATTTGACGAATTTTGTAGACATGCGCAGTGCATTCTCCATACCTAATGTGACTCAAGAAAGACGTAGGTTATATCTTTTCCCATACACACTGTGGGATGAAGCAAAGAGGTGGGCTCAGTCATTAGAGCCGAATGAGATTAAAGCATGGGAACAATTGGTTGATAGGTTCATGAACAGATTCTTCCCTCCAGCCGTCAACGCAAGGAAATGGAGGGATGTGTTGAATTTTGAGCAAAAGGGTTATGAAACCTTGAGCACCACTGGGTGCGATTCCGACAGTTAGTGAAGAATTGTTCGTATATCGGGATTCTCGATAGTATTCTGATGGAAACCTTTTAAAATGGCTTAGATCAATCAATGCAAGCAGTTGTCGGTGCCTCCGCAGAGGGAGGATTAATGAACAGATCATATATGGAAGCAAAGAATATCTTGGATCGCATCTCACGAAATTCTGATGAGTGGATTGATACTGGGCTCGAGGTAAGAGGTCTAAAGTAAGAAAGAGTAAAAAGTGTCGATGTGCCAACTGATACAATGAGTGCACTAGTCGATCAAATGACTATAATGACTTTACTCCTCCAGGCGGTGGCTAACCAACATAGAACTCTCTCTCAGGATCAGCGCAAGTTAATGAATTGCATCCAATGTGGAGAGGGACATCCAGTAGAAGTCTGCCCATGGAATCAACAACCCGTATATTTTGTCTATGATGAATTGGTTGGCAACATCTAGAACCCTGGTTGGTGGGATCACTCAACTTCGAGTTGGGATGGGAATCACAACTAGGGGAGCCATAGTTTCTATCAGAATAGTTATCAAGGGGATAGAGGCAACCCTCCGGTCTTCATTACTCCAGACTGTAACCCAGGTAATTCTCAAGGTATACCACCCTGTGACCAACCGTTCTTATATGATACCTCTAGCAACACCTCGACTCTGGAGACATTGTTAAAACCTTACATTGAAAAGAGCGAGGTAATTAGAAAATCACAAGCTGACTCCCTTAAAGAATTAGAAGAGCAAACTGATCAGCTTGCTAGAGAATTAAAGAAGAAAGCACTTGGTATGCGGCACAGAAACTCAGGGGCATCGAGGCAGCTAGGTAAAGAATATGTCTCGCAGTTACATTGAGAAGTGGCAAAACAACAGCCCCTATGCCATGAGTACCAGATGTGACTACAGCACCAGTAGATTTGGCTGTTGAAGATGACCAATCAAACAGTAGTGGAAAGAGTACCAGTTCAGAAGCAATTTCACATACAAAAGATAAAGCTCCTCAAGACTTGAATTCTCAATCAAGCAACCTCCAGATAATGAAACACAACAAGAACAGGACCTCAGTAAGCAGCCAACGCAACAAGAAGAAAGGCGGGATCCTCCACCTTTCCCGTCCAAGCTAAAGAAGAAACATGATAGAAAACAATTTCAGAGGTTTCTGGACATTCTCCGACAGCTACACATTATCATTTCGTTAATAGAAGTACTAGAGCAGATGCCTTATGTAAAATTTTTCAAGGATATCCTTGCCAATAAAAGAAAGAGGGGAAAATGAAAAAGTTGCGTTAACGTATGAATGCAGTGCACTGTTTCACAAACAATATCCCCACTTAAATGAAGGACCCTGGGAGTTTTACATTGCCTTGCATGATAGGATGGAAGATGTTCGGGAACACGCTGTGCGATTTAGGGGCAAGCATAAATGTAATGCGCTTGTTGATTTTTAAGAAGCTAGATATCGGGAATGCAAGACCAACTACGATCACATTACAGTTAGCCAATAGATCAATAAAGCATCCTGAGGGTAAGATAGAGGATGTACTCGTTCAAGTGGACAAGTTTATCTTTCTGGCAGATTTTGTCATATTGGATTACGAAGCTGACAAAGAAGTCCCTATCATCTTGGGTCGCCCATTTCTCGCATCAAGGCAAGCACTGATCGATGTGCAAAAAGAGGAATTGACCATCAGGGTCGACGATTAGGAAGTAAATTCAATGTGTTCAATGCGTTGAAGTACCCAGGTGACATGGAAAACTAACAATATATTGAGGAACTGCGGGAAGAACATTGGCACGAACCCCTGAAGGAGCTGGAGGAAGAAGATCTTGAAATCAGGGTCGACGATCAGGAAGTAAAATTCAACGTGTTCAATGCGTTGAAGTACCCAGGTGACATGGAAAACTGCCAATATATTGAGGAACTACGAGAAGAACATTGGCACGAACCCCTGAAGGAGCTGAAGGAAGAAGATCTTGGAATCGGTGCAATATTGGAGGAGGACTGCGCCACAATTTGTACTGAATCAAATTTTGAACCGCTCAAGTTATCTGAACGGAACTCACAACGCATTAAACCATCTTTGGAAGAGCCACTTGTGCTAGAGTTAAAGTCGTTGCCCGTGCACCTTAAGTATGCTTACTTAGGAAGTAACAACACGTTACCAGTTATCATTTCCGCATCACTGAGTAAGGAGAAAGAAGATGCGCTCATACAAATCCTAAGAAATAAAACAAAGGCCTTAGGATGGACCTTGGCGAACATTCGAGGAATCAGCCCCTCGTATTGTATGCACAAGATTTGTTTGGAAGAAGGAAAGACAGGATCGGTAGAAAGGCAACGCCACTTGAACCCGACTATGAGGGAGGTCGTAAAGAAGGAAATAGTGAAGTGGCTGGATGCAGGAGTTATCTACCCGATATATTATAGCAACTGGGTGAGCCTAGTGCAGTGTGTTCCAAAGAAAGGTGGGATGATGGTTGTCACTAATGACAAGAATGAATTAATTCCCACAAGAACGACTACGGGGTGGAGAATTTGCATGGATTATCGTAAGTTAAACTTGGCCACTAAAAAGGACCACTTTCCACTCCCGTTCATTGATCAGATGCTAGATAGACTTGGGGGGAATGAATTTTTCTATTTTCTTGACGTCAATTCAGGGTACAATCAAATAGCAATTGTGCTGGAAGATCAGGATAAGACAACATTCACGTGCCTATTTAGTACATTTGCATTTTGACACATGTCATTTGAACTCTGCAATGCGCCAGGCACTTTCCAATGATGCATGATGGCAATATTCTCAGATTACTTGGAGGAGTCAGTTGAGGTATTCATAGATGATTTTTCAGTCTTTGACAATAATTACGACTCCTGTCTATCTAACCTTGAAAAGGTCTTGAAGAGATGCGTGGCAACAAATCTTGTTTTGAACTGGGAAAAATGACACTTTATGGTGGAAGAAGGAATAGTTCTGGGTCACAAAATCTCTAAAGCAGGATTGGAAGTTGATCAAGCAAAAATTGACGCAATTTCCAAGTTACCCCCACCAGTGAACGTGAAAACACAGGAGCTTTCTGGGACACACTGGGTTTTATAGAAGATTTATTCGCAACTTCTCTCAGATCGCAAGGCCCCTAAGTGCGCTCCTTAAAGCTGACCGAGAATATAATTTTGATGATGCTGTATCAAAGCATTCAACACATTGAAAGATGCACTCATCACCGCACCCATTCTGGTGGTGCCAGACTGAATGCAACCATTTGCATTGATGTGTGACACGAACGGATATGCTATTGGCGTAGTATTAAGTCAGTGTAAGGACAAGGTATTGCATCCTATTTATTATGTGAGTAAAACATTGAATGATGCGCAGGAGAACTATACAACCACAGAGAAGGAAATGCTTGCAGTGGTATTTTCACTAGAGAAATTCCGACAATACTTAATCGAAAAAAATGTTGTGGTGTATACGGATCACTCTGCGATCAAGTATTTGATGACAAAAAAGGATGCAAAACCAAGGCTTATATGGTGGATGTTGCTACTGCAAGAATTTACCAAGAGATCAAAGACCGGAAGGGCACCAAGAACCAAGTCGCGGATCATTTGTCAAGATTGGATAATTACGAGGTTCAAAGTAAAGAAAAAGATATTGAAGGAAGATTCCCCGATGAGCTGCTGATGGCAGTGGGCATTAATGTTCCCTGGTATGCAGACATCGTGAATTTTATTGTTTTTGGTCAAATACCAAATGGCTATACTTACCAGCAAAAGAAGAAGCTAAGACATGATGTCAAATTTTATTTCTGGGATAACCCATTCCTATATCGACTTGGTCTTGATCATATATTACGTCGATGCGTTCCTGAGCACGAAGTCAAGCACATTCTGGAGATGTGTCATGAGTCCCCTTATGGAGGACACTTTGGGGGGCAGCGGACTACCGCAAAGGTTCTATAGTGTGGCTATTTTTGGCCAACACTATTCAAGGATGCCCAAGCCCACGTTGTGCAATGCGATAGATGTTAGAGAACGGGGAATATGTCAAAGAGAAATGAAGTGCCATTGACATTAATCTTAGAAGTGGAATTATTTGATGTTTGGGGAATTGACTTCATGGGCGCGTTTCCACCATCAGAAGGTCATCACTATATCTTGTTACGGTTGATTACATATCAAAATGGGTTGAGGCTATCGCATGTGCCAATAATGATGCGGCCACAGTGGCAAAGTTTCTTAAGAAGAATATTTTTGCTCGATATGGGATGCCACGGGCCTTAATCAGCAACGAGGGCTCTCATTTTATCAACCGCATAATTGCCAACTTGTTGACTAAATTTAATGTCAACCATCGAGTTGCGACTGCTTATCACGCACAGACTAATGGGCAAGTAGAGATTTCTAACCGAGATATCAAAACTATCTTGGAGAAGGTAGTTAATACTTCTAGGAAGGATTGGCTACCCAAGCTTGATGAAGCGTTGTGGGCATACAAAACTTCCTATAAAACACCAATTGGTATGTCCCCATATGCCCTGGTCTTTGAAAAGGCTTGTCATCTGCCACTCGAGTTGGAACATACAGCGATGTGGGCATGCAAGAAGTTGCAGTTTGATTTAACAAATGCGGGGAAATTCCGAAAGCTACAATTGAATCAGTTGGTCGAATAGCGAAGGAATGCCTATGAAATTCCAAGATCTATAAGGAGAAAACCAAGAAGTGGCATGATGACCGATAAATGATCGGACATTCAGCGAAAGTCAAAAGGTATTACTATTTAACGCTCGTTTGCGATTATTCCCAGGAAAGTTGAAATCTCACTGGTCTGGGCCGTTCAAAATCAAGACTATCTTTCCTCACGGAGCAGTGGAACTAACAACCTTAGACAGGAACAACGCGTTTAAAGTCAATGGTCAATGGATTAAGCCGTACTACGGAGGTGACTTCGAGCGACGCATGGACATCATTGACTTGGGCAAGCAAGATTAATCCGCTTGCGGGAAGCGATTGCAGTAATTTTGAGAACTTCTTTCAATCAACATCTCTATTTATGTTTGCTTGCTTTCTTTACAGTTTTCTTTTATTGCTTTCAAAATCATGTTATTTACTACTTTTTAGAAGTAGCATTTATTGTTTTCGGTAATTCTCTTCAATTTAATTTTTCATGTCATGTTGAATTCTTTTAGTTTGTATACATTAGTAGTGCTGTTCTTTAATTTTTGTGAATGATTGGATGAAACATTAGACATCGCAAAGTCTTTTCGACCTGCATTTTTGATGATTTAAAAAAAGAAAAATTTAAAACCGGTATGTAACACGATGATTGGTACATTGTGTGTTAACAAGAGACACTTTGCATTCATTACACCCAAATGCATTGCGTTGAGGGGTGTGTTGCGCACGTATGTGTTCTTTGCCCGTCCTTAGTGAAAAAGCATTATGTTGAGGTAGTGATGCGCTGGTAGAAATACCGTGCGCCCGATCCTCCAGAAATGCGTTGAATTAAAGGGTGTGTTGCGGGAGTGCATGCGTTGTTGCCCGTCCTCAGCAAAAATGTATTTGCATTAATAGAAGCACGATGTTAATTTTTAACCCATCTGAATCAAATTCAACAAGATAACATCTCGATTCTTTGATTCTTTACGTAGGCGACAATTTTGTATTGCGTTAATTTTTAATTATTTGTATACTTTGTTAATATTCAATACAAATGAGTACATATTCTCTCCATTTACCTATGCCTTTTTTTTTATCATCCTTTGTCAATATTTGCGATGTTATGAATCTTTTACTTTTGCGTTATTCATTGTGCTGCCATGATGTATAATATGTTTATAATTAGAAACATTTCCCATACTTTGTAAAATCTGACTAACACAGTTAATTCGTAGCTTAGAAGTACTTTACCTTTTATCTATCAAAGATCTACTCAAACCTTCTTTTTAAAATTTTATTCTAAGTGTTTGTCTAGTCTATCCAAACAATGCAATGAGGACCTTGATCATCTTTAAATTTGGGGGTGAGGAAGGTCTGAGCAGATGAGATCAATAATATGTGGTCATTATGAAAATGCGTTCATTCTCTATAAAAAAAAAAAAAAAAAAAAATCAGACAAAGCTCCAATGTCAGCGCAAGGGAAAAGCCTCAAGCATTCCCAACCTGATAAGAGTTAAGTTGTGAAAGGAACCTGCTCGTTGTTTGATGTTCGTATGACACCCGGTTTGGAAAAGCCAAAACGAAGGTGGGTTTCCAAGAACAATGCAATATGAAAAAGAAAAGAAAAATAAATGCAAGAGACAACTCCTCTGATTATCATGAGTTAAAGTTGGAAATTGGCACACGACCGTAGTGAGATGTTTGTATGACACCCGTGGGAGCAAGCCAAAACGAAGAGTATAACCATGACCAACAGTCTCTAAATAAATGATGCAAAGTTTGACCATCGCATATAGATACATCGAGTTGTTTTGACAAAGAAGAGGTAAACATTTTATTTTTAAAACTATAAAAGCATCTTTGAGCAGAAATATGTTATGTAGATGAATAAAGTAGGGCTTTGTTAAGAATTAGCAAGGATAGGAGGAAATAGCATTGTTGAGAAATATGCCTAAGTGTAACATTCGGAGCAAACAATCGACGCAAAAATATAGGATAGGAATTGAGATATATTGACTTAGTAGAAGATATGCTTGAGGATAAGCATATATCTAAATTTGGGGGTGTGATAACTTGTAGAAATACAAGCTATTTATGTTGCCTTATTCAGATTTTGCGGCCAAAAGAGAGTAAATATGTGTCCATTGTATGAAAATTAGCTTAGAAATAAAATAAATATAAATTATTGCAATTACACCCACTAACATCATTAAGATGGTAGAAGAAGATATTTCTACTATGTTTTGCAGGAAATCAAGTCACCGCTTGCAATCAAGGCTCAACGAGAAACTGCACAACGCATCTCTGTCACCTTGCGCTCGTCAATCAACAATGAAGAGACGATTAACGCAATGACGGCACAATGCGACGGTCGATCCCGAGCTGAGCTTCAACCGCATGTGGTAATAAAAACAACACAGCATGCGAGCAACCGATCGAAAGATGCAGCTGAGCAATGCAAACACGGAGGATTGTGACACGTGTACAACAATCGTTGTGCAGATTTGACGGTCTGATTACATAACATAAGAAATATTTATTCTTCCATCTTCAGAATTTCCATAACAAGAAGAGAGATCCGGGAAGAGAAGAGACAAGGTTGAGATGTAAGTCTTAGTGCAATTCTGCCAAATCCCCACTGAGAAGCTCTGTATTTAGATCCCATCTACCGGTTGAGCAAGCCTGAGAGGGAAGTTCATCCGTCCATTCACTCCATCGATACCGACAAGCAATTTTTCATTCCAGATCTGTGCCAAGACGTTGCCGTTAATTTGTATTTATTTCTAACTCTATTTCATCAATTGTATTTCATCTTCTTAATCTTTTCATTCACAACCATGTATCAGACGCTAAATAGTATTATTAAATGTCTCGATCATTTCCATTTTCACTTCTCTGTCTATTTCCGCTCCCCCCTAAATTATTTTCTCCATGATGTTTTCTTAATCCCTTGGTGAGTATTATGAATTAAACAAGTAATTTAATCTGTGCTAAAGAAATAAAGATGTTTAGCTAAAGCATGGTAGACAACATCTTCACTGTGAGAGCATAAGTGAAGATGTCATTCTGATCTGTCGAGAGAAGGTTAGAAGAATGCGTTAACTAAAGCAAGAAGTACTTCCAGAGATGGAAGTAACCTTGCGTTCATTACGTTTGTCCCTGTTTCACCATAGAGATGTGGGAACGTGGCTGATCACTAAGAGGTGTACACCAAGGGAAAAATGGAACCGTATTTATGCCTTTAACAAAATTATTGAACTTGCGATGTTTGTACTAATTATCTTTTCTCTTTCTATTTCACACATAAGACTTGTCACCGCATTACACGATCTTTGTATAATCTTCACAGCTAGCGTCGACCTCAGTATCGTGTATCTGAAACCTGTATCTTGTATTATCTTAGATTAGATTTACTTTATTGCAATTTACTTTAATGCAATTTATTTTATTATCGCAACTTTACCGCTTTACTTTACTTTATCGCATGTTTATATTCTTGTACACAATAACTTTTATAAATTGAAAAACCCCTGGTCGCATGTATCACAAACATAATGCAATAACCTCAAATAGTCCCTGTGTTCAACCTCGGATCACATCGAGAAACTTGCGGTGGAATTATACTTGGTTCCAATGCAAGGAAACTTGTGACAACGCATAGTATACAACTAGATTCTCATAAATAATGCATATCTAGAAGTAGTATTGCATATAGACAATAAAGTCATCATTCTATTCTTGCATCACATTTTAATCATCACAGTGCATGCATAACAAGGAATTAAAATTTTGCGTTGCAAGTTTATGGCGCTGTTGTCGGGGAACTGGTTACGGGCACATGGACTTGTCTCATACATTATATTCATCCATGCGGTGTGTTTCATTCGTAAATAGACTGATTAAGCTTACAAACCTTTTGCTCTTGACCATGAGTTATGAATCCCACAGCTTATGATAACTTGTAGAACTACAAGTTATTTATACCATCTTATTTAGATTATGTGGCAAAAAGAAGGAAAAAGTTATATAGAAATTGGCTTAGAAACGAAAAAGTTGTAAAGTGTCGGAAACACACCCGCTAACCCCATTGCGATGGCAAAATGAAATGTCGAAGTCTTTGTTTTGCATAAAATAGGCCACCGCATAAGAAGATTTCTCGAGGACAAAAAAAAAACAACGCATTTGCACTGCATACGGCGATCGATCCCGGGTAAAAATATCAACGCATTTGCACCGCATGCGGCAATCGATCGTAGATGAAAAGAGCCATGCATTCGCGCTTTTCTATTGTACGATCTGTCAAATTGAATGTGGAGCAGACCGGATGTTTCCACCAAGCCGTGGTAGAAAAAGTAGCTTTTCAGAGCGGGACCATTGACGAAGGAGGTGCCAAGGTTTAAAAAGAGCTACATCAATTTCAAAGAAGGCTGGCTAGTCTGAAGAGACAACTTAGAGAAAATCAAGGGAGAAAGACGAGACAAGACCGAAAGGGAAGTCTCGGGAGCAAGAAATTCATTCTCATTCCCGAAGAGAAGCTCTGTGCAAAGATCACTTCTACCTGGATAACAAGCCTGAGAAGGAAGTTTTCCACCACATTCCTCCTACACGCCGACAAGCAAATCGTCTTTTTCTGAAGAGAAGCTCTGTGCAAAGATCCGTGTCAAGACATTGACATGCTTTCCTTATTTGTTCTCATTTTCTATTCATCAATTGTGTTCATTTCTAATCTTTCATTCATCCATCTGTAACAAACGCTTATCTTTATCTCTTAATATCATTATCATATTCATTGTCATTTTTCTGTTCTCCACCATACATTAATCTTCCATTTCTTTAACTATGTGTAACTAATCCCTAGGGTAAGGGGAAGGATTAAGCGAGTAAGTTAATCTTTGTTGAAGAAATCAGCTAAGTTTAGTTTGTACTCAACGTCATCTTCACCTATGAGAGCAGAAGTGAAGATGTTATTCCACCTCTCGAAAGAAGGATGGAAGAATGCGTTAACTAAAACGAGAAGTATTTCCAAAGATGGAAACAACCTTGCATTCGCAATGTTTATCCCTGATTCACCATAGACATATGGGAATGCGACCGATCACTGAGAGGTGTAAGTCAAGGGAAAACGGAACCTTAGTTGCATCCTCAACGGGATTGATGAACTTGCGGTGTCCTTTCCCCCAACCCATTATCTTTCTGACACATTTCACAAGACTTGCCACCACATTCCATCCGAAACTTGCACATCTTCACAGACAGCCCATTTATTTGTTTGTTTATTTATTTATCACTGCATTTTATTTATCCCCACATTTTATTTTATCACTGCATTTTATTTTATCATCGCAATTTACTTTTCCATCGCATTTTACTTTTCCAATACAATTCATTATTTTTTTTTTCAGGTCGTATATATCACATTAATATCGCATTGATCACCGCAATCCCCGCGTTCGACCTCAGATCATCTGAGAAACTTGCATTGGAAATATACTTGGTTCCAACGTAAGAAAACTTGTGACACGCACGTACTACATGAACGCATACTACAAACGCATCTAAGCAGCATCACATATATCATTTTAGAATGTAGTATCGCATTTATTATCGAGAAGGTGATTCATCACCACACGTCATCATCCACTTCCACTCTATCACCATCCATATTCCCATCCTTTGCGGCAGCATTACATTCGTTTTGTCCGCCACAATTCAAATTTCAAGTGAACAAGTTTTTGGCACCGTTGTCGGGGACTAGCAATTTTTAGTGCTGAATATTTTTGTGATATTTTGCAGGACAGATTTCTGTTGTATAGTCTGTTTATGCGAAGAGCAGGCTGACGGTGCATGAGTACTGGGACAGAACCAAAATTCAACGTAGACCCAGAGATCGAGCGAACCTTTCGCAGAAGAGCACGTCAAAACCGAACTAGGCATAGAAGAAATATGTCAAACAATGACGTGAGGCCCGAGGGGAATCAGGGAAGGAACAACCAGCGCAAGACCCAGTCTTTCTGGCCGTTGACTGCAACATTCCCATGAGGAACTATACGGGGCCTAATCTATACGACTTCTCGCCTGGTATCGCAAGGCCTACAGTAAAGGAGAACGCCTGATTTGAAATTAAGCCTGTCATGCTCCAAATGATTCATAATGCGGGTCAGTTTGGAGGTTTACACGGAGAGGACCGCATGCACATCTGACCAATTTTGTAGAGATGTGCAACACATTCTCCATCCATGGCGTGACTCCAGAAGGCATAAGACTATATCTCTTTCTGTATACACTTAGAGACGAAGCAAATAGGTGGGCTCATTCGTTGGAGCCAAATGATATAAATTCATGGGATCAGTTGGTTGAATGGTTCATGATGAAATTTTTCCCTCCTGTTGTCAACGCAAGAAGACGGCGGGAAGTGTTAAATTTTGAGCAAACAAAAGACGAGACTCTGAGCACCGCATGGGTGCGATTTAGAAGATTGGTGAAAAACTGTCCGCACATCGAGATTCCCTATTGTGTCCTCATGGAGACTTCTTATAATGGCCTGGATACAGTGACACAAGCAGTTGCAGATGCCTCCGTGGCAGGAGAATTTATGGATAAAACGTACACTGAAGCAAGATTCAGCTTAGATCGCAACTCGCGAAATACAGATGACTGGGATGATGACGGTTATGGGGGGAGAGGCATAGAAAGAATGAAAGCAGAGAGCGCCATTGTACCAGCTGATACAATGACCACATTGGCTGCCCAGATGGCCAAAGTCACCTCGCTCCTCCAGACAATGGCTATAAATCAAGGACATCTCTCTCAAAGTGCAGCTCAAACCAATGCGCTAATGTAAATAGTAGCAGTAAGCTGTATACAATGCAGAGAGGGGCACTTAGTGGAAGTCTGCCCGTCAAAACAATAGTCATTTTACTCTATCCATAACAACCCATTCAGCAATACGTACAACCCAGGTTGGAGTAATCATCCCAACTTCAGTTGGGGAGGAAACAACGACCAGGGGGGCCAAAGGAACATTCAGACCAATCATTCCGGGAATAGAGGCAATCCTCCGGTTTTTCATCACCAGAATCAAAGCCAGGTAACTATTAGAGTAGGCAACCGCATAACCAACCGTCCTCATCTAACACCTCATCCAATACCTCATCCTTGGAAGCACTACTGAAACAATATATAGAAAAGAACGAGGCAATCATGTAATCACAAGCTTCATCCATTAGGAATTTGGAGGTACAGGTCAGATAGCTTGCGACCGAACATNCTGCCCGTCAAAACAATAGTCATTTTACTCTATCCATAACAACCCATTCAGCAATACGTACAACCCAGGTTGGAGTAATCATCCCAACTTCAGTTATATAGAAAAGAACGAGGCAATCATGTAATCACAAGCTTCATCCATTAGGAATTTGGAGGTACAGGTCAGATAGCTTGCGACCGAACATAAAAACAAAGCACCTGGTACCCTGCCCAGTAGCTTGGAAGCACCTGGACCATGTGGGAAGGAACAATGTCAAACATTGACATTGAGAAGTGGTAAAAAGGTGGTCCTCATGCCAATAGTACCAGAATCAGTAGAACGACCAGAAGAAATAATCACCAACAATGACCACTCGATTACAAACAACAGAACCACCAGTGTAGAAGTAACTACCACTACGCATAATGAATCTTCACAAAACCCAGAACCAAAGTCATCGCAAACTCCAGCCCCAAAAACAAAGGAAGTGAGGGACCTCAAAGAACAGTCAAAAGATCAAGAAGTACGGTGGATCATCCACCATTCCCGTCTAGGTTGAAAAAGAAAGACGATAGTAAACAATTCAAGAGGTTTCTGGATGTTCTCCGACAGCTACATATCAACATTCCCCTAGTAGAAGCGCTGAAACAAATGCCCAACTATGTAAAGTTCCTCAAGGATATACTCGCCAATAAGAGGAAGATCGGGGAAAATGAAACCGTCGTACTAACGTATGAGTGTAGTGCGCTATTCCAAAACAACATCCCCAAGAAAATGAAAGATCCATGGAGCATTACATTACCATGCTCAATCGGGGGGGAAAGAAGTCGGAAATGCACTCTATGACTTAGGGGCAAGTTTCAACCTGATGCCTTTATCAATCTTCAAGAAGTTAAACATCGGCAACGTAAGGCCCACCACAATCACGTTGCAGTTGGCTGACAGATCAATAATACATCCAGAGGGCAAGATAGACTTCATTATACTGAAATACGAAGCTGACACTGAGGTGCCGATCATATTGGGTCACCCGTTTCTCGCAACAGGGTGAACGCTGATCAACGTACAAAAAGGAGAACTCTCTATAAGAGTTGACAATCAACAAGCGAAGTTCAACGTTCTCAATGCACTGAAATACCCAGATGATATGGAAAACTGGCAGTATATTGGAGAACTGCAGGAAGAACAATAGCATGAGTTTCAGGAATAATCGAAAGAAGACTACTTTGAGGTTGGCGCAATGCTGGAGGAGAATTGAGCTACAATCAGTCTGACCCGAATTTTGAATGAATAAAGTTATCTGATCGATCAACACAGTGGACTAAGCCATCCTTGGAAGAACCACCTGTGTTGGAGTTGAACGCGCTACCAGTGCACCTCAAATATGCTTATCTAGGAAGCAATGACACTCTGCTAGTCATAATATCTGGCTCGCTGAGTAAAGAAAATGAGGAAGCACTTATTTAGATCCTCAAGAAATACGCGAAAGCCTTGAGATGGACCTTAGCAGACATCCGAGGATTAGTCCCTCGTATTGCATGCACGAGATCCATCTTGAAAAGGGAAAAACAGGATCCGTAGAGAGGCAGCGCCGTCTAAACCCTGCCAAGAGGGAGGTTGTCAAGAAAGAAATTATGAAACGACTTGATGCAGGTGTCATTTTGTTACGCAATTTTTGATAGATATGATTGATGATGTTCTATGCTCGAAATGATGTGATACTACCACTAGATTTGCGTTAATGATGGGTATTCACGTAGTATGCCATGCGTTGTCACAAGTTTTCTTATGATAGAACCAAGTGTAATTCCATCACAAGTTTCTCGATTTGATCCGAGGTCGAACACGGGGACTGATTTAGGTTATTGTGGCATGTTCATGATATATGCGACCAGGTTTTCAATCTTTTAAAAATGTGTTTGTACAAGTATAAAAATTGCGATAAAATAAAGTAAAGCAGTAAAGATGTGACAATAAAATGAAATACAATAAACCTAAGGTAGATGATACAAGATACAGGCTTCATGTACAAGATGTTGGGGTCAAGGCTGGCTGTGAAAGTTGTACAAAGACGAGGAATGCGGCGACAAGTCTTATGAACATAATAGAAAGAGAAGACAAATAATATAAATAATGCAAGTTCTCAATTGTGTTGAAGCTACAAATGTTCCGCTCTTCTCTTGGCGTACACCTTTCAGTGATCGGTCGTGTTCCTACATGTCTGTGGTGAAACAGAGACTAACGTAATGAATGTAAGGTTGCTTCCATGTCGGAAGTACTACTCGCTTTAGTTAACACATTCTTCTAACCTTCTCTCGATAGATCAGAATGGCATCTTCACTTCTGCTCTCACAGCTGAAGATGCCGTCTAGCATGCCTTAGCTAAATGTATTTTATATCTTTAACACAGATTAAGTACATAGTTAATTCATATTGCTTATCAAGGAATAAAGAAGACATCATGAAGAAATTGATTGACGGGTGAACGTAAATAGACAGAAAATGATAAATGAAAGCTATCGAAACATTTAATATCTCTATTAAGCGTTTGATACATGGTGTGTGAATGAAAAGATAAAGGAAACATGAAATACAACAATGAAAGAGATAGAACAGATACAAACAAGTGCCAATGTCTTGGCACTGATTCGATGGAGATCTGCTTGCCGTATAAGATGGATTTGATGGTAGGAAGAGCTTCCCTCTCAGGCTTGCTCCACCGATAGCAGGGATCTTTGCACAAAGCTTTCAATCGAGTGTTTGGCAGATTAAATCTGAGATTCACCTCTCGACCTTATCTTGTCTTCTTCCCAAATTTCTTCACTTAAGCACTCAGCTCAGCCTTTTCTCTCAACAGTTTTGCAGCATTTACCCCGTATCCCGTAGCATTCTTTTTCTCTGAAATCTATGGGGTATTTATAGGCTGTCTCTTATACACATCTAGATGTGTATAAGAGACAGGGTGTAGGTCTTTGACTCCGGCCTTGTGTTCTCCACTTGATTGTCATGGTAATTCCGAAGATGGAGGGATATTATTCCTTCTGTTATGCAATCAGACCGTCAATTCTGCACAACCATTAGTTGTACACGTGTCTCAATCCTTCGCTTTTGCATTGCTCAGCTGCATCTTTCGATCATGGATTCCCATGCGGTGTTGTTTTTATTATCGCATGCGGTTGAAACACGGCTCTGCATCGACTGTTGCATTGTGCCGTCATTGTGGTAATCGTCTCTTCATTGTTGATGACGGTCGCAATGTGACAGAGATGCGTTGATCAATTTGTCGTGAGCCTTGAGCGCAAGCGGTGACTTGGTCTCCTGCAAAATAGAGTAAAATTCGGCTTGTCTTCCATCTTTATGGTGTTAGTGGGTGTATTGCAAACATTTATAATTATTGTAATACTAGGCTAATTTTCATACAATAGGTGCATATTCACTAACTTTTGGCTGCAATATCTAGATAAGGTGGCATAAATAACTTGTATTTCTACAAGTTATCACACCCCCAAATTTAGATATATGCTTGCCCTCAAGCATATCTTCTACTAAGGCAATCATGCTCAATTCCTATCCTCTATGTTTGCGACGATTGGTTGCTCTGAATGTTACATTTAGGCACATTACTTGACATCGCAATTTCCTTCTATTCTTGTTAATTCTTAGCAAGCCCTACTTTATTCTTCTATATGACAAAATTCTGCTCAAAGATGCTTTTCTAGTTTTCAAAATAGAATGTTTATCTCTTCTTTGTCAAAACAACTTGATGTGTCTATATGGAGTGAGCAAAACTTTGTGTCATTTATTTATTTAGAGACTGTTGATCATGGTTACACTCTTCGTTCTGGTTTATCCCCACGGTTGTCATGCGGACATCCAACTACGGTTGTGTGCCAATTTCAACTTCAACTCATGATAATCAGAGGAGTTGTCTCTTGCATTCTTTTATTTTTGTTTTAATTTTTTTTATATACTGCATTGTTCTTGGAAACCCACCTTCATTTTGGCTTGCTCCTACGGGTGTCATACGAACATCCAACTACGAGCAGGCTTCTTTCACAACTAAGCTCTTATCAGGTTAGGACAGTTTTGAGGTTTTCCCTTGCGCTGACATTGGAGTTTTGCATAATTTTTTTCTTTTTTTTTAATGGACACATTTTCTTAACTACAGCATAATCTTGATCTCATCTGCTCAGACCTTCCCCACCCCCAAATTTAAAGATGAGCAAGGTCCTCATAGCATTGTTTGGAGAGACTAGACAATCACTTAAAAAAAAATTCAAAAATAAGGTTTGAGCAGAACTTTGAAAGATAAAAGGTAAAGTACTGCTAAACTAAGAATTAACTAAGTGTTAGTCAGAACTTACTAAGTATGGGAAATGTTTCTAAGTATAATATACAAAGGTAAGAGATTTAGAATGTCACAAAAATATACAAAGGAAGATAAAGAAAAAGGCACATGCAAAAAGTGGAGTGAATATATACTCTGATTGTATTGACTATTAACAAAGTATACAAATAAATTACAAATGAACGCATTACAAAATTTTCTATTGCTTGTACAAGAGTCAAAGAATTTGATTACTTTACAAATAATAAATGAAATGAATACAAATAAAGAATGGCTGCATAAAAAAAATCGTATTGGAAGAAAGTGTAAATATTAAGGTTGAGGAGTAGGGGGATCAGGCGGATTTTGAGGTGGTGCAGGAGGCGCTCCTTCGAAATTTAAGTGTTGCCGGGGAAGTAGGGGCACCATTGAACCATGAAGATATGCGGTAAGAAAGTTGAAGTACTCTTGATTACGCTCTGCAATCATTCTCCAGTGCATATGGACTTTATAAATGTTGTGCTGCATGTTGACCAGCGCCTCTCTTGATGTGGCAGCACTGCGTTGAATCTCATCAATGCACTCCATTACTACCTCAAATCCTTGATTGAATAAGTGTTGCTGTTGAGAGAAAAGTTTTTGTTGTTGGGAGAAGAGGGATCTCATTTCTGCTAACTCAGTAGCCATAGAGGTGATGGAGGGTTGTGTCTACGATGTCTCGCCAGCATCATTTTTGGATTGGGCAGAGGTGCCTTCACTCAAACCATGTGGGTCATCAACTTGCAGCGGTGGAATGGTGGGTTGTGGGGATGATGCTTATGGTGAAGGTGGGGTTGCTGGGTAAACAGGAGAGTTGGGGACAAGAAGAAGGTTTATAAAATGCTCGTGTAAGGGGGAAGAGGGTTGTGTTGGTGGGCTCGGAGGGCTTGGAGGTTGGATGGCTAAGGGAAGAGGGTCCATAGGTTGCGGATTTTGTGTTGGTGATTCCTGGACCTTCTCTTTTCCCTTATCCTCTCTTCGTCTTCTTTTTAGTCTAGGTTCCAACTACGCATTCAAATCAATCGTAGGCCTCTTTGCTGGCAGCTCGGGGCAGTGTGGAGAATCTTTGAAGAGCATCCTCAAGATTTTATATGTTATAAGCCGTGGACTTCTGGCATTGGGCCTCCTCATCAATAACCTATACCCTAGACAGGCATAGACTTGAAACGATCCACAGGAAGAAGTATTGCTCCCGAACATGCCCTACTAATGCTCTGATCTGCCTTGCGATTAACTGCCCGTCAATAGGAATGCTGCTGGCTATGCAGTACGCGGCCATGACCCGATCCCTTGATACAGTTCTGTCATGCATTGTTGGGATCAGTCGCTTCTTGACCAAATAAACCCAGAGCCTTCCCTCCAGCAGCAAGGACTTGGACTCTAAGGTACGGATGCCTTTGAGTGAGACCGACCACTTCGTGCACGGTTGCGTTAGTATCTTCAACGCGTCCTCCATCTGCTTTTCTGTGCGATCATCAATAATCTTGTTCCCTGGTGCATCAGGGTTGTCCTTCATTTGATAAATTTCGTTGATGTCTGTTGCGTTGAAGGATACTGTCTCTCCCTTAAAGGTCATCACATCCCTATTTTCATGTAAGTGCCCACGGTAAAAGCTTTGCACTACCTGAGGCCCATTATGGATGGGCACTCGCAGAATGTGTCCCACCTATGCTCCACAATTACGCTCGTGATGAGGTTAGGTGGTGGGGTCAGCGCAAGGTAGAAGCCTATCTCGATCAATATATCATCGTTCTCCTTTTTCTTTGATGATCGCTTCTTGGCCACCGCAGGTTCGCTGCTTTCTACTATAGCCTTGCCTTTTGCCAACGTAAGGTGGGCTGCTTGTCGTTCTCTCTTTTCCCGCTCTTTGCATTGCTCTTCTTTCTTGCGCTCAGTGTGCTCTTTGCCCTTGCTCTTATATAAGCGCTTCTTATTGGCTTCACACTTCTTCCTCTTCACCTTCAACAACAATCTGTCCTCTTCTTCCTTCTTCCTCCTCTCTTCTTCTTCTTCTTCTTCTTTTTCTTCTCTCGCAAACTCTTATTCAAATTGCTCAGAGGCTAGCAACAGGCATTGTTCCTCCTCGCGCTTCCAGATCCCTTCAAGTCTGGCAAGCTCATTGTTATGTCGCATCTCCTCAAACTCCAATCTTCTTCCTCTATTCCCCTCTGCAATGATGAGCTTGCCCTCTCCATCTTTTCTTGCTTCTCTTCTTTTTCTTTTCTTTTTCTCTCTTTCTCTTCCAATGCTAAAATTAATCTTTGAGGGTCAATTGTGGACCCATGTGGCGCATTCTCCCTATGACGCTGCATTATGGGGGTTCCCTCTACTTCTTCTCCTTCATCCGTCACACCAATTGCTTTAGGTTACGTCAGTTCCATCAACTACGCCGTTTCCCCCTATCTTCACTTACAAAGGTTGATTCTCCATCCTTCTCAGGGCTCGCAGCCCTCTTCCTTGCTTCTTCTTCTTCTCTCAGGCGCCTCTTCTCACGTCGACGTAATCTTCTCTCCTCTTTATCCTTCTTCTTCTTCTTCTTCTTGGCCTCTTCATCTTCATCATCATTCTTTTGCTCTTTGTTCTTTCTTGCCTTGCGATGATGTGAAGACTTCGCCTCTCCAGCCTTCTTTCCCTTCTTATTCTTCTTATCTTCCTTCTCAGCCTCTTCTGGCTGCTTCTCTCTCTTTTTATCTTCTTTCTCAGCCTCTTCTGGCTGCGCTTCTCTCTCTTCTTATCTTCCTTCTCGGCCTCTTCTGGCCGCGCATCCCCTACAACCTCCCCCCATCACAATGTCAGGGGTCACTAATGCAACCTCCGCTTCCTTGGCCTTTTCGACTACGATCTCTTCTTCTTCTCTTCTTTTGATCGCAATTTCCTCTTCTTTTCTTCTTGTAAGTTCGTCATAAATTTCTACGCTGACAGTTGCCTCTAGAGTCTCCGGGACCAGAATATCATTCCCCTTTTCTTCTTCTTCAACCACCACTACTCCATCCTTCACTGGTTCATCCACCACTACCGCCGCCTCCTCTTCCATAGGCGTGGTTGGTTTACAACCCCTGCCTCGGGTAGTCCACCTCTTTGCTCCAAGGTACTTAGGATGTTGCCAAACACCTCTATATCATCTCGTCTCTTCCTTTCGCTTTCAGTGAGACGGTAGGTGTTTTTCCTCCTCTCTTGAACACAGGAGGCCTACCGGCCAAAGGATTTCTCTGGGCTCTTCCAGTGAGTCTGGGGACAGTGTGGGCTTGGGTGGCAAGCCTACGACTAGCAGCCAAGAATGTTGCCTCTCGCATGGCTACTTGATCAGGGGTGGAAGTTGAAGCGGATTGGTTTGGGGTTTAGTCAGCCATGGATACGAGCTTGGAAGGTCTGATAAAAACTTGAGCTGCTAGGGAGAAAGAAAGGTTTAAGATGCAAGACGCTTAGGGTTTCTAGTTTGCAAAAGTGAGGTAAAGAGTTTCCAATGAAGGAGGAGATCATATTTATTGGTTGGGCCGTGGTGGGGGCCCAACACGATTTTTACGGCGACTGGCCTCGAGCAGCTCAATAGGCATGTCATTCCACCTCCCTCATTTATGGAATTTCAGAAAAAGTGTCCTTTCGTCTGCCAAGTCATAAATGCTTGGGGATATGAATCGATTGGACTTCTTCCCAAATTGCCAAACGCATTTTTCTTTAATATTTTATTTGAATGCACGCATGAAAAAAAAATAACGCATTGTGCTCACCAAGGCAATTGTATCTTTGCAGAGGATGGGCAACAACGCGTATATCCCCACAACACACTTAACCAATGCATTTCTGGAGGATATCTCAACATAGTGCATTTGGCGAAGGACGGGCAAAGGACATATACGAGCACAACACACCCCTCAACTCAATACAGTTGAGTTAGGTGAACGTAAAGCATTCCTAACTGGGTTGGGATGCATCCATTGTCGTCTTGCTTTCTTGTTGTTAATTGTTTTATTATTTTTATTTTACAATTTTCATCACCGTAAGTACTGTGAATTGCGGCAATAAATTTTTCTTTATTACTTAATCATTCACAATTTAAAGCACAACGCATTGATTACAAAAAAGTCAAAGAATTAAAGACGAGACAAAATTAAATGCAGAGAAATGAATGAGGAAATAAATTCATAAAGTCAAAATTGAATTAAATGAAGAATTGAAGACAGAATTCATAATTTAAAGATACAAAAATTTAATAAAGCAATAAACATAGTATTGAGATATGGACCGAAAATTGTGTTGTCTTGGGCGATCACAATCCACATCTCTGCAGGCGATCAGGCTTATCTGCTTAATGTCTTAAGGACATTGCTCCTTCCCTTTAGATCCCAGGGCTTCTGAATTTCTGGGCAATGTTCCCAATGTTTGACTTCTTAACTCAGAGGCCAGCTGGCCCACTTAGATCTCTAGATTCCTTATAGACGATGCTTGTGCATGCATCACTGCATCATTTTTATCGATATACTACTTCAACGGCATCTCTAACGAGCCTCCCAAGGTGTTAAAGGATGATGGTTGCTAGTTATGCGGTCTTCATTGCCCTTGATTATGGTGAAAAGGAGGATTTCCTCTACTGCCCCCTTGATGGTTCACTAGCCCCCCTAGGTTGGGATTGCCTTCCCAACCAAAGTTAGGATGGCTCCTCTAGCCCGGATTATAGGTGTCATCCATATTCTGCGAGATGCGGTCGAGGATGACTTTGGTCTCTGAGTATGTCTTATCCATAAACCCTCCTGCCGCGGAGGCATCAGCAATAGCTTGTGTTGCTCTGTTCAGGCCATTGTAAATTGTTTCTATCAAGACGTAATTGGGAATCCCGATATGCGGGCAGTTTTTCACCAGTCTCCTGAATCACACCCAGGCAGTGCTCAAGGTCTCATTCTTATTTTGTTCAAAGTTCAACACATCCTTTCATCGCCTTACATTGACGGCAGGTGGGAAAAACTTCTTCATGAACCGCTCTACCAATTGCTCCCATGAAGTGATCTCATTTGACTCCAGTGAGTAAGCCCACCTCTTAGCCTCGTCCCTCAAGGTGTAAGGGAATAGATACAATCTTATATTTTCTAGGGTCACGCCAGGTAAGGAAAAATTGTCGCATATCTCGACAAAGCTGGTCAGATAGGCATGTGGGTCTTCACCTTTTAGACACTCGAACTGCCCGGCATTTTGAATCATCTGCAACATGATCGGCTTAATCTCAAAACACGCGTTCTTCTCCATAGTCGACCTCGAGATTCTAGGTGAAAAATCATACAAATTGGGTGCCGCATAATTACGCATCGGGATGCTGCGATCAGCCGCCAGGAAGACAGGATCCTGAGCCGGTCTAACAGCCCTTTGGTTCACAACTGGCACCGCATTATCATTATTTTCCGCCATGCTGGCTGCCTTCTTTCGCCTAATTCGATTCTGATGTACCCATGCACGGAAAGTTCGATCGATCTACAATTAGCTACGAATTCCGGTTCAGCACCAGGACTCATAAACCGTCAGGCTGCTCTCCACGTTGAACAGCCAGTACAATAAGATCTGTCCGGCAAAATATCAAAAACACACTCAAACAATAAACCGTTAACCAAATCCCGGCAATGGCGCCATAAATTGTAACGCAGTTTTTGATAGATATGATTGATGATGTTCTATGCTCGAAATGATGTGATACTACCACTAGATTTGCGTTAATGATGGGTATTCACGTAGTATGCCATGCGTTGTCACAAGTTTTCTTATGATAGAACCAAGTGTAATTCCATCACAAGTTTCTCGATTTGATCCGAGGTCGAACACGGGGACTGATTTAGGTTATTGTGGTATGTTCATGATATATGCGACCAGGTTTTCAATCTTTTAAAAATGTGTTTGTACAAGTATAAAAATTGCGATAAAATAAAGTAAAGCAGTAAAGATGCGACAATAAAATGAAATACAATAAACCTAAGGTAGATGATACAAGATACAGGCTTCATGTACAAGATGCTGGGGTCAAGGCTGGCTGTGAAAGTTGTACAAAGATGAGGAATGCGGCGGCAAGTCTTATGAACATAATAGAAAGAGAAGACAAATAATATAAACAATGCAAGTTCTTAATTGGATTGAAGGTACAAATACTGTTCCGCTCTTCTCTTGGCGTACACCTTTCAGTGATCGGTCGCGCTCCCACATGTCTGTGGTGAAACAGAGACTAACGTAATGAATGTAAGGTTGCTTCCATGTCGGAAGTACTACTCGCTTTAGTTAACACATTCTTCTAACTTTCTCTCGATAGATCAGAATGGCATCTTCACTTCTGCTCTCACAGCTGAAGATGCCGTCTAGCATGCCTTAGCTAAATGTATTTTATATCTTTAACACAGATTAAGTACATAGTTAATTCATATTGCTTATCAGGGAATAAAGAAGACATCATGAAGAAATTGATTGACGGGTGAACGGAAATAGACAGAAAATGATAAATGAAAGCTATCGAAACATTTAATATCTCTATTAAGCGTTTGATACATGGTGTGTGAATGAAAAGATAAAGGAAACATGAAATACAACAATGAAAGAGATAGAACAAATACAAACAAGTGCCAATGTCTTGGCACTGATTCGATGGAGATCTGCTTGCCGTATAGGATGGATTTGATGGTAGGAAGAGCTTCCCTCTCAGGCTTGCTCCACCGATAGCAGGGATCTTTGCACAAAGCTTTCAATCGGGTGTTTGGCAGATTAGATATGAGATTCACCTCTCGGCCTTATCTCGTCTTCTTCCCAAATTTCTTCACTTAAGCACTCAGCTCAGCCTTTTCTCTCAACAGTTTTGCAGCATTTACCCCGTATCCCGTAGCATTCTTTTTCTCTGAAATCTATGGGGTATTTATAGGTGCAGGTCTTTGACTCCAGCCTTGTTGTCCCCACTGATGGTTATGGTAATTACGAAGATGGAGGGATATTATTCCTTCTGTTATGCAATCAGACCGTCAATTCTGCACAACCGTTAGTTGTACACGTGTCTCAATCCTTCGCTTTTGCGTTGCTCAACTGCATCTTTCAATCATGGATTCCTATGCGGTGTTGTTTTTATTATCGCATGCGGTTGAAACACGGCTCTGGATCGACTATTGCATTGCCCCGTCATTGTGGTAATTGTCTCTTCATTGTTGATGACGGTCGCAATGTGACAGAGATGAGTTGATCAATTTGTCGTGAGCCTTGAGCGCAAGCGGTGACTTGGTCTCCTGCAAAATAGAGTAAAATTCGGCTTGTCTTCCATCTTTATGAAGTTAGTGGGTGTATTGCAAACATTTATAATTATTGTAATGCTAGGCTAATTTTCATACAATAGGTGCATATTCACTAACTTTTGGACGCAATATCTAGATAAGGTGGCATAAATAACTTGTATTTCTACAAGTTATCACACCCCCAAATTTAGATATATACTTGTCCTCAAGCATATCTTCTACTAAGGCAATCATACTCAATTTCTAAAAGTTATCGCATTTACCCCATATCTGATAGCAACTGGGTAAGCCCAGTGTAGGGCATTCCAAAGAAAAGGGGTATGATAGTCGTCACCAACAGCAATAATGAATTAATTCCAACCAGAAACACTACGGGGTGGAGAATTGATAACTTGTAGAAATACAAGTTATTTATGCTGGCTTATTCAGATATTACGGCCAAAAGTGAGAAAATATGCGTCAATTGTATGAAAATTAGCTAAGAAATACAATAATTATATATTTTCGCAAATACACCCATTGACACCATTGCGATGGTAGAAAAGAATATTTCAAGTCTGTTTTGCAGGAAATCAAGTCACCATATGCGTTCATGGCTCAAGAGAAAAAGATTAACGCATCTACATCACATTGCGCCCATCATTCAGGAATCAATAGACGATCAACACAATGACAGAGCGCATGCGACAATCGATCCAGAGCTGAACTTCAACAGCTTGCGGTAATAAAAAACAATACCACATGCGAGAACACGATTGGAAGATGCAAATGAGCAATGCAATCGCGGAGGATTTTGACATATGTACAACTAACCGTTGTGCATTTTCAACGGACTAATTACATAACAGAAGGAATATTTATTCCACCATTTTCGGAATTTCCATAATAATAAAGTGGGGACCACTAGTCAGAGAGTCAAAGCTTTCATCTATAAATACTGTCAAAGAATTCACTGAAAGATATACTTGATATGGGGGATAATTGATATGAGGCTATTGAGAGAGAGGCTGATCTGAGAAGATCTAGGAAGAAAAGAGACAAGGCCGAGAGGTTAGTCTTAGGGCGAATCATTCCAAATCCCCGCCGTGAAGCTCTGTACCTAGATCAACTCTACCGGTTGAGCAAGCCTGAGAAGGAAGCTTATCCTTCCATTCACTCTATCTACGCCGGCAAGTAATCTCTCCATCCAGATCGGTGTCAAGACGTTGGCACTCTCCTGTATCTGTTTCTAACTCTTATTCATCAATTGTACTTCATCTTCTTAGTCTAAATCATTCACAACCATGTATCAGACGGTTGATTTTATAATTGATTGTCATCATCATTTTCATTTCCACATTTCTGTCTATTTCCATTCCACCATTAATTTCTTTTTCCACGATGTTTTCTTAATCCCTTGGTGATTAATATGAATTAAACAAGTAACTTAATTTGTGCTAAAGAAATAAAGATGTTTAGCTAAAGCATGCTAGATGGCATCTTCACCTGTGAGAGCAGAAGTGAAGATGCCATTCTCATTTGTCGAGAGAAGGTTAGAAGAATGCGTTAACTAAAGCAAGAAGTACTTCAAGAGATGGAAGCAACCTTGCGTTCACTACGTTCCTCCCTGATTCACTACAGAGATGTGGGAAACACGGCCGATCACCGAGAGGTGTACGCTAAGGGAAAGCGGAACCGCTCTTATATCTTTAATGTAATTAAGGAACTTGCGATGTTTGTACTAATTACCATTTCTCTTTCCGCTTCAAACATAAGCCTTGCCACCACATAACACGATTATTTGTATATTCTTCACAGTCAGTCTTAACCTTAGTATCATGTATCATGTAACCTGTATCTTGTATCATCATAGCTTAGGTTTATTTTATCGCACTTTACTTTTATCGCAATTTACTTTATTATCACATTTTTCTCTCTTATCTTTAATTTTCTGCACAATTTTCTTTATCACATTTTTAAATACCTGTACACACAACTTTTATTAATTTGAAAAACCCCCGGTTGCATATATCACAAATATAATGCATTTAACCTAAAACAATCCCTGTGTTCGACCTCGGATCACACTAAGAAACTTGCGGTGGAATTATACTTGGTTCCAACGCAAGGAAACTTGTGACAACGCATAGTATACTACAAGATTCTCATAAATAATGCATATCTAGAAGTAGTATCGCATAAATAAAGTGTGTCTGAATAAGCATAACACAACTTCCACATTCCATTTCCATTCCAAGACATTGAGTTTATGGTAAAATGAGCTTGCATGATCCATCATTCATCACAATCCATATGCCTATTTAGAATCACCGCATCTTAAGCGTTGTATGACATCATCACATTTTATGTCAACAAGTTTATGGTGTCATTGCCATGTAACTGGTAACGGAGACATGGACTCGAACCTTTGCATCAGTGTATAGCTTATGCCAGTTACAAGTTTATGGTGCTATTGCCAAGGAAATGGTAATGGGGACATGGACTTAAACCTTGTTTGCATCATTGTATAGTTTATGCCAGTTACAAGTTTATGGCGCCATTGCCGGGGATTGGTTAATGGTTATTGCTGAGTACGTTTGTAGTATGTGTTGGAAAAATCTCTTTGTACTAGCTGTTCAACACGGAGAGTAGTCTGGCGGCTTATGAGTACTGGAGTAATCAAAAAATTCTAAGCAGACCTAGAGATCAGATGCATTTTTCGCGTAGGAGCACATCAGAACCAAAATAAGCACTGGAATTTCAAAACCTATGGTTACGGAGAATGCAAGGGTTTGAGAAGTGAAACACATTCCCCATACCTGGTGTGACTCCAGAAGAAATTAGATTGTATCTCTCCCCATATACATTGTGGGATGAGACCCGAAAGGAGCAATGTCCCTAAGGACATTGGGCAGGCAAGCTGGACCGCTTATAGAGGTGTGGATTGCGCTCATTAAAAGAAAGTCATCTTCTGGCCCGATCCTCTAGAAATGTGTTTAATTAAGGGGTGTGTTGCGGGGATGCATGCATTGTTGCCCGTCCTCAGCAAAAATGTATTTGCGTTAGTGGTAGCGTGATGCTAATTTTTAATCGTGCACCCGTCTGAATCAGATTCAAAAGATAATACAAGTTATTTATGTTGCCTTATTCAGATATTGCGGCCAAAAGAAGGAAAATATGCATCGATTGTATGAAAATTAGCTAAGAAATACAATAATTATACATTGTCGCAAATATACCCACTGACACCATTGCGATGGTAGAAAAGAATATTTTAAGTCTGTTTTGCAAGAACTCAAGTCAACATATGCGTTTATGGCTCATGAGAAAAAGATTAATGCATCTATGTCGCATTGCGCCCATCATTCAGGAATGAATAGACGATCAACGCAATGACAAGGCATACGGCAATCGATCCAGAGCTGAACTTCAACCACATGTGGTAATAAAAAACAACATCGCATGTGAGCACACGATCAGAAGATGCAAATGAGCAACGCAATCGCAGAGGATTTTAACATGTGTACAACTAACCGTTGTGCAATTTCAATGGACTGATTAAATAACAGAACGAATATTTATTCCACCATTTTCGGAATTTCCATAACAATAAAGTGGGGACCATAAGTCAGAGAGTCAAAGCTTTCATCTATAAATACCCTAAAAGAATTCACTGAAAGATATACTTGGTACGGGGGATAATTGGTACAAGGCTATTGAGAGAGAGGTTGATCTGAGTGCTAATCGGAGAAGATCCGGGAAGAAAAGAGACAAGGTCGAGAGGTGAGTCTCAAGGCGAATCATTCCAAATCCCCGCATGAAGCTTTGTACCTAGATCAACTATATCAGTTGAGCAAGCTTGAGAGGGAATGTCATTCCTCCGTTCACTCTATCTTTGCTGGAAGGCAATCTCTCCATCCAGATCGGTGTTAAGACGTTGGCACTCTTCTGTATCTGTTTCTAACTCTTATTCATAAATTGTACTTCATCTTCTTAGTCTAAATCATTCACAACCATGTATCAGACGGTTGATTTTATAATTAATTGTCATGATCATTCTCATTTCCACATTTCTGTCTATTTCCGTTCCTCCATTAATTGTTTTCTCCACGATGTTTTCTTAATCCCTTGTGATTAATATGAATTAAACAAGTAACTTAATATGTGCTAAATAAATAAAGATGTTTAGCTAAAGCATGCTAGACGACATCTTCACCGTGAGAGCAGAAGTGAAGATGCCATTCTGATCTGTTGAGAGAAGGTTAGAAGAATATGTTAACTAAAGCAAGAATTACCTCCAGAGATGGAAGCAACCTTGCGTTCACTACGTTCATCCTTGTTTCACTACAGAGATGTGGGAAACGCGACCGATCACTGAGAGGTGTACGCTAAAGGAAAGCGGAACTGCTCTTATATCTTTAACGCAATTAAGGAACTTGTGATGTTTGTACTAATTACAATTTCTCTTTCCGCTTCGCACATAAGCCTTGCCACCGCATAACACGATTCTTTGTATATTCTTCAGAGTCAGTCTCAACCTCAGTCTCATGTATCATGTAACATGTATCTTGTATCATATCTTAGGTTTATTTTATCCCACTTTATTTTTATCGCAATTTACTTTATTATCGCATTTTCTTGCTTAGCTTTACTTTTCTGCACAATTTTCTTTATCGCATTTTTAAATACCTGTACACAAAAATTTTATTAATTTGAAAAACCCTCGATCACATATATCACAAATATAACGCATTTAACCTAAAACAATCCCTGTGTTCGACCTCGGATCACACTGAGAAACTTATGGTAGAATTATACTTGGTTCCAATGCAAGGAAACCTGTGACAACGAATAGTATACTACAAGATTCTCATAAATAACGCATATCTAGAAGTAGTGTCGCATAAATAAAATGTGTCTGACTAAGCATAACACAACATCCACATTCCATTTCCATTCCAAGTCATTGAGTTTATGGTAACATGAGCTTGCATGATCCATCATTCATCACAATCCATATGCCTATTTAAAATCATCGCATCTTAAGCTTTGTATGTCATCATCGGATTTTATGTCAACAAGTTTATGATGCCATTGTCGGGGAACTGGTAACAGGGACATGGACTTAAACCTTGCTTGCATCATTCTATAGCTTATGCCAGTTACAAGAATATGTATGGATTATCGCAAGCTAAATTTGGCAACGTAGAAGGAACATTTTCCACTACCGTTTATTGATCAAATGTTGGATCGGCTTGCAGGGAGTGAATTCTTTTGCTTTGTTGACAGTTATTCAGGGTACAACCAGATCGCAATTGTACTGAAAGATCAGGACAAGACAATGTTCACATGCCTATTCGGTGCATTTTCATTCCGTCACATGCCATTTGGACTCTGTAATGCACCAAGCACCTTCCAAAGGTGTATGATGGCCATCTTCTCAGATTTCCTGGAGGAGTCAGTCGAGGTGTTCATGGATGATCTTTCGGTTTTTGGCAACACCTATGAATCTTGTTTATCAAATCTGGAAAAAGTTTTGAAGAGATGTGTTGAAACAAATTGGGTTTTGAACTTGGAGAAATGCCATTTTATGGTAGAAGAAGGAATAGTGCTAGGTCACAAGATATGGAAGGCAGGATTGGAAGTGGACTAAGCAAAAATCAACACAATATCCAAGTTACCACCACCAGTCAATGTGAAAACACTTAGGAGTTTTCTGGGACATGCAGGGATCTATCGAAGATTCATCCACAACTTTTCTCAAATCGCAAGACCCCTAAGTGTGCTCCTCGAGATTGATCGTGAATATGATTTTAATGACGCATGCGCTGAAGCGTTCCACACGCTGAGAAATGCGCTTATCACCGCACCAATTCTGGTTGCGCCCGACTGGATGCAACCGTTTGCGCTAATGTGTGACGCAAGTGGATATGCAGTGGGCACAGTCTTGAGCCAGCCAAAAGACAGAGTTTTGCATCTTATCTATTATGCTAGTAAGACGCTGAACGATTCACAAGAAAATTATACAACCACAGAAAAAGAAATGCTCGCAGTGGTGTTTGCCCTGGAAAAATTTTGACAGTATCTGATTGGATCAAACGTGGTGGTGTATACGAATCACTCTGCAATCAAATACCACATGACGAAAAAGGACGCAAAACCAAGACTGATTAGGTGGGTATTACTCCTGCAAGAATTTGACCTAGAAATCAAAGACCAGAAGGGCACTGAGAACCAAGTTGCAGATCATTTATCATGATTAGAAAATTGCGAGGTTCAGAAGAGAGAGAGAAAGAGATTGAAGAGAGATTCCCGGCGAGCACCTTATGACGGTATGCGTTAATGTCCCATGGTATGCAGATATCATAAATTTCATAGTTTGTGGTCAAGTACCTGAAGACTATTCATACCAGCAGAAGAAGTTGAGACACGAGGTTAAGTTTTATTTCTGGGATGACCCATTCTTGTATCGACTCGAACCTGATCATATTCTGTGTCAATGCGTTCCTGAGCATGAAACCAAGCACATTTTAGAACTTTGTCATGAGTCCCCTTATGGAGGACATTGTCGAGGGCAGTGGACCGCCGCAAAAGTTCTACAGAGTGGCTATTTTTGGCCAACGCTATTGAAGGATGCCCATGCCCATGTTGTGCAATGCGACAAGTGATAGAGAACAAGGAACATGTCCAGACGGGATGAAATGCCTTTAACTTCGATCTTAGAAATTGAATTGTTTGATATATGGGGAATCGACTTCATCGGCCCATTTCTGCCTTCAAAGAGTCATCAATATATTTTGGTTACGGTTGATTATGTTTCAAAGTGGGTTGAGGCCATCGCATGCGCTAAAAACAATGCGGCCATGGTGGCAAAATTTCTCAAGAAAAACATCTTCGCGTGACATGGAACGCCACGTGCATTAATTAGCGATGAAGGCACGCATTTCATCAATCGCATGATCACCAACCTGTTGATCAAATTTAGTGTCAGCCATAGAGTTGCGACTGCTTATCACCCACAAACCAATGGGCAGGCAGAAATCTTCAATAGAGAAATCAAGACCATCTTGGAGAAGGTAGTTAGTACCTCCAAGAAAGATTGGTCGGCTTGACGAAGAGCTATGGGCATACATAACTGCCTTTAAAACTCCAATCGGTATGTCCTCATATGCCCTAGTCTTCTAAAAAGCTTGCCATCTGCCTCTCGAGCTAGAACACAAGGCAATGTGGGCAATTAAAAAGCTGAATTTTGACCTGGCGAATGCGGGAGAAGTCCGGAAGTTGCAGTTGAATGAGCTGGTCGAGTGGCGAATGAATGCCTACGAAAATGCAAAAATTTATAAAGAGTGAGCCAAAAAATAGCATGACGACTGCATAAGCAAGAGGACGTTCTTCGTGGGTCAACAGGTACTTTTATCTAACGCACGTTTGCGATTGTTTTCAGGAAAGTTAAAGTCCCATTGGTCTGGGCCATTCCGCATCAAGACTATCTTTCCCCATGGTGCAGTGGAGCTAACAACCAAGGATGGAATACACCTGCATCAACAGTCTAAATTGGTCACCCGACCTTCAAACCCTTACTATTGGGGACTCAATTGCGACTCAGAAACGATGCAAGGTGACGCATCGACTCTTAGCAAGCAAGATTGACTCGCTTGCCCTGGGGATTGCGTATGCGGTAACATTGAAAGCCCTTTTTTAAACAAGCCATTCGCATGTAACTCAACTAATCTTTACCTACATTTATTTACGCTTTTTTCTGTCATTTTATCTATTGCTTATTCGAAATTAGGTATTATGCTTAATGAATTATTCTCCCTACCAACTTGAATTTTCTTCCATTTTACATGCTCTAGCTTGCGTTGATTTTAATTTGCTTACCGGTGTGAATGAGTCTTTGAATGCGTTGACTTTAATTAACCGTGAACTCGAATGTATGTAACGTGAACACTGCAATGTCTTATCATTATGGTTTTGGATAAAGCGTTGCGATGTTGGTGATACATAGTAATGTCAAAGTATTGCATTGTGTCGTATGGGTGTATTCTTGCGTTAATGGATACATTGTGCTCCCCGTCCAAAGATGCATTGCCGTTGACGGGGATGGTTGCACTATAGATATACTGATTCAGATCGCCAGGCTCCGGCAAATATCACTAGTGGTTGATGGATGTGTGCGTTGTGTAGGAAATACCTATTTGCCCGTCCTCCAAAGTTGCGTTTGCATTGACGGCATTGTTGTTGCCTAATATATACATTGCGCCCATCCTCATTAAATATGCATTATGGTGACGGATGCGTTGCATTTCACAACTAAACATTGCTGCCGTCTTTGATAAAATTAAGCAAAGAATGATAAAATATATGTGTGGAGAGGTAATATCGAACGAATCGCTTCAGCTCCCGAGGAAATTATTCATAGGAGACGAAAGGACGTTCTTTCCTGCTATGTGCATAATAGGAGGAGCGCGGTAGGCTTTTTTGGATTACCAAAGCCTGCCAGCACACCGATTGAGTGTGGGCCCAATCAGTGCCCCAACCTATTAAATCACACCTCTTAGCCCGTTGGAGGTTCACTTTCATTCTCTTTGCGGAAAACCCTAAGAAAAGCTCTGCCTACTTGACCGCCATCCACACTTTCTTCCGAGAAAAAGAAAAAATTTCTAGACTTCTTTCCCTTACCGAACTCATGGTCGGACAAATCGTCTCAATTCCTCTTCCCAGCCATCATCAACCTTCCGCCCCCTGTCACTGCGTAAGAGGCGGCCTTCCTCGCCGCCCCCATCGCCTCACCGCTCAGACCCAAGCCAACCCCTAGAATCGCTGGAAACCTAGACGAAAACCCTCTGTAACCGCAACACCGTCCACCCATCGTATAGGGTCGAGTACGAAGAGTCCCCTGCCATCAGACCTGAGGTGGCGCTCCCAATACCTTCAACCGAAAGTGAGCTTAAAAGAAAAGATGACAAGCAGGTGTTCGAGAGTATCCTGAGCCATTAAAAGAAGGATGGGGGGTTGCCGGAGGCCGGAGTAGTAAACCAACCCCTGCTGACAGAGGAGGATTTAGCTTTAGCTTCACGGAGAATGGCCCTCACCATCTCGGATCCTAAGGAGACTGCCCCAACAGACTCCAATTAGGGACCCATAAGGGCTATCTTGGAGGTTATGGAGGCAAAGAAATGGACGGAGAAGTCTGAAGAAAAGAAGGAGGAGAGAAGAGTTGAAGAAAAATGGGCAGAAGAAGATGAAGCTTCTCGACTGGAGAAAGAGAAGAAAGAAAAACAGAGAAGTGAAAGAAAGCAACACAGGCAAGAAGAGAAGCTCCTGAGAAAAGAGGAAGAAAGAAGGAAAAGAGTGGAAAGTATGAATGTTGACGAAGAATTAACCACCGCAAGGGTGGAAGTGGGGGTGTCAGCATAATTTAAACCATCAACGCAACTACAAACTTTACGGCCACATTCTAGATTAGTTGTGTCGGACGACAAGGAAAATCCTGACATCTCCCCTTTAATGCAGTGTGAAAGGAGAATGCGTCACAAGGGTCCACAAGAGACCTAACAATTTTTGAATGCATAGAGAAGAAGAATGAAGAAAGAAGAAGAAAATCAGAGGAGAAGGAAGAGAAAATGGCACGGGTGCACCAAATCATCGTATTGGTCGATTTGGCCAGACAGCTTCATGATGAGGAGGTTCACCATGCCAATGCAAAGGCAGAAGAAGAGGAGAAAAGAAGGCTCGAGGATGAGCAGCGCATTGCACTCACCTCTGAGCAGTTTGAAAAGGAAATGAGAGAAGAAGAGGAGGTGGAGAAGAAAGCAAAGGAGGAAAAAAAGTTGTGCCGAAAAGCAAATATTCTGCGCATCAGAGAGTGAAAAAGAAAATAAGTGGAAGAATGGGAAAAGGAAAAACAAGAGCAATGCAAGGCGCATGAACGCATTCAAAGACAAAAATCCCACATTGCGCCCACTCAAGATAAAGGCAAAGCAAAGGTGGAAAGAAGTGAACTTGCACCGACCAGGAGGCGCCCAAAAACAATAAGGAAAATGATGATTTATGGATGGAAATGGGCTTCTTTCCTGCACCGGCACCACTACCAGATCTCATCATTAGCATTGTGGTGGAGCATGGGTGGGAGTCTTTCTGCCAATGCCCATCCATTATAATTCCATTGGTAGTGAGGGCCTTCTACCATGGCCAGCTCCACGAGACCGAAGATGCGGTGATCGTCGATGAGAGGGTAGTGCCATTTAGCACAAAGGACATCATTCAACTCTACCAGTTGAAGAATTTCTAGGAAGCACCGGGTAACAAACTGATTGATGATCCTGTAGAAGAGCATATGAAGGATGCTCTGAGAGTACTAACGTAATCGAGCACCAAGTTGACGGTGTCCTTAACTGGCATAAAAACCCTAGCCTCTAACCATGTACTGCTTGAAGCATGCCTTTGGGTCTACTTGGTGAAGAGACGGCTCATCTTGCCGTCGCATGATAAAATCATTTCGAGGGATAGAGTCATGGCCGCATATTGCATTGCACGCGACATTCTGATTGATGTGGGTCAGCTTCTTGCGAAGAAAATCTGAGGTTATGTTTGCCGCGTGAGAGGCCAGTACTTCTTTCTGTGGATGGTTTCGAGCCTATGCCTATTTGTGGGCTCGGGCATTGAAGAAGAACCCATGTTAGAAGTTCACGGCATCATCAGCACAAAAATCCTGAGAATCCTTCTCAAGGATTCGCCGCATTGCCCCGAGCCTCCATCGAAGCGGCCTCTCATCGATTTGAATGCGTCGTAACCACCAAGACCCAAGATGTGGCGTCATAATGATGAAGGGAAGTAAATAATACAAGGAAGTTCATCACATCAGAAAACCAATTTACCCTTGGACCCCTTACCCTTAGTCATCCGTTCACCAAGCCCTACAATAAATGAACCCCTTTCCCCTCTTCCCAAACAATTTACCAATCTTCTCCTTGCGCCCGACTCCAACCCCCCATCACCAGCAGCTTCCACCCACCATCCATCTCCACCCAACTTTTCCCCATAAACATCGTCGCATATTAATGACCCACACAATTTGGGAGCAGGCTCTTTCGCTCAACCCTAAATTGATGCTGGTGAGACATCAACGACACCACCTCCAACCACATCCCTAGCTGCTGCCCTAGAAGACATGCAGGCCTTTTTATCTCAAGAGCTATCCTTCTTCTGCCATTCATTGATGGAGTTGCAACAGAGCAACGCAGAGCTGTGTCAGGCGATGGTCAACATTCAATGCAACATTTTTACCCTTCGCCTGAATCAAAGACAGATGGCCGAATGCAACCACGAATACTTCAATTTCTTGACCGCATATTTCATGGTCCCGTGGTGCCTCAACATCTGCAGCAACCTCTGTTCTTTCAAGAAGCACTGCAAGGAGCTCCTCCACAACGCCCTCCTCACCAAGAGCCCCCTCGCAAAGTTAAATTTGGGGGTGTACCACCTTCTCCTTCACAATTTTGAATTCTTTTTGCGGTCATTCAATTTTTTTATATATAGCTATACCTTTGTATTCTTCTGTACATGCTTACAATTTTGTGTTTGTGATCATTATAATTCTTTGTGTACTTAGACAATTTTTATATAACTGAGTGATTATTCTTTCCTTATGCGTTGGCCTCTTTATTTATATCATCCTTTGTCAATTTATTGCGGTAATTCCTTTCTTTTCATTTGCATTGTTTATTTGTGTTGCCATGACGAGTATTATGCGTAACCTTAGCGCAATTTCTTTATACATTTCATTTTCTGGCTAACACTTAGACAATCCATCGCAATAGCTCTACTTTACCTTTTCTACAACAAGACTTTGCTCAAACTTTCTTTCCAAAACTTTGATTAAGTGTTTTGTCTTTTCTATCCAAAACAACGCAATGAGGACCTTGCGCCTCTCTAAATTTGGGGGTGGGGAAGGTCTGAGCAGATGCGATCAAGCAGATGCATTAATATCAGTCAAATGCGTTCATCTTCAAAAAATGAAAAAAAAAAAAGAAAAAAAACTCTACTGTCAGTGCAAGGGAAAATCCCAACCTGATAAGAGTTATGTTGTGAAAGGAACCTGCTCGTAGCTGGATGTTCACATGACACCTATGGGAGCAAGCCAAAACGAAGGTAGGTTACCAGGATCGACGCAATACAAAAAAAATAAAATAAGAATAAAAGAGACAACACCACTACCAGCTAAAGTTAAAACTTGGCTAAGGATCAAGAGTTGAAGTTGAGATTGGTACACAACCGAAGTTGGATGCTCGCATGACACCCGTGGGAGCAAGCCAAAACGAAGAGTGTAACCATGATCAATGCTCTCTATAAGAAGACGCAAACTAGGCCATCGCATAAAAGGCGCACTTCGTTGTTTTTACAAGAATAGGAAAAACATTCTTTTCAAAACAAGAAGAGATCTTTGAGCAAAGGTTTGTCTTAGGTAAGAATAAAGTAGAGCATGCTGAAGAAACATTCAATGGATATAAGGAATTTGTAATTTTGAGAAATTATGTAGAGGTGGAGCATTCGGAGTAGCCGATCGATGCAAAGTTAAGATAGGATTTGAGCTAAATTTCCTTAGTCGAGGATATGCTTTAGGACAAACATATATCTAAATTTGGGGGTGTGATAACTTGTAGAAATACAAGTTATTTATACCATCTTATTTAGATTATGCAGAAAAAAGAAGGAAAAAGTTGTGTCGAACATATAGAAATTGGATTAGAAACGTAAAAGTTATAAAGTGTCGGAAACACATCTGCTAACCCCATTGCGATGGCAAAATGGAATGTCCAAGTCTTTGTTTTGCAGAAAACAGGTCACCGCATAAGACGATCACTCGAGGACAAAAAGAACAACGTATTCGCACTGCATGCGACAGTCAATCGAGAACGAAAAGGATCAATGCATTTGCACCACATGCGGCAATTGATCCTGCATAAAAAGATCAACGCATTTGCACCGCATGCGGCGATCGATCCTAGGTAAAAAGATCAACGCATTTTCACCGCATGCAACGAACGATCGGGATCCATGTCAAGACATTGACACGGTTTCCTTATTTGTTCTCATTTTCTATTCATCAACTGTGTTCATTTATACCTTTCATTCATTTATCTATAATAAACGCTTATCTTTATCTCTTAATATCATTATCATATTCATCGCCATTTCTCTATTCTCTACCATACATTCATTTTCCATTTCTTTCACTATGTGTAACTAATCCCCAGAGTAAGGGGGAAGGATTGAGCGAGTAACTTAATCTTTGTTGAAGAAATCAGCTAAGTTTAGCTAATGCATGCTCAATGGCATCTTCACCTGAGAGAGCAGAAGTGAAGATGTTATTCCACCTCTCGAAAGAAGGTTGGAAGAATGCGTTAACTAAAGCGAGAAGTATTTCCAGAGATGGAAACAACCTTGTGTTCGCAACTTTCATCCCTAGTTCACCATAGACACATGAGAACGCGGCCGATAACTGAGAGGTGTAAGCCAAGGGAAAGCGGAACCTTAGTTGCGTCCTCAATGGGATTGACGAACTTGCGGTGTCCTTTCCCCCAACCCATTCTCTTTCTGACACATTTCACAAGACTTGCCACCAAATTCCATCCGAAACTTGCACATCTTCATAGACAGGCCATTTATTTGTTTGTTTATTTATTTATCACTGCATTTTATTTATCATCGCATTTTATTTTATCACCGCATTTTATTTTATCATCGCAATTTACTTTTCCATCACATTTTAATTTTCCAATACAATTCATTATTATTTTGTTTTCGATCGCATATATCACATCAATATCGCGTTGATCACCGCAATCCTCGTGTTTGACCTCAGATCACTATGAGAAACTTGCGTTGGGAGTTATACTTGGTTCCAGCGTAAGAAAACTTGTGACACGCGTGTACTACATGAATGCATACTACGAATGCATCTAAGCAGCATCGCATACATCATTTTATATCGTAGTATCACATTTATTATCGAGAAGTGTGATTCATCACCACACGTCATCATCCACTTCCACTCCATCACCATCCATATTCCCATCATTTGCGGTCGCACTTGTGACACGCGTGTACTACATGAACGCATACTACGAACGCATCTAAGCAGCATCGCATACATCATTTTAGAACGTAGTATCACATTTATTATCGAGAAACATGATTCATCACCACACATCATCATCCACTTCCACTCCATCACCATCTATATTCCCATCCTTTGCGGCAGCATTACATTCGTTTCGTCCGCTGCAATTCAAATTTCAAGTGAACAGGCTACACCATGTAAATGGTCTCCTCAAGATTGCCATTAAGAAAAGCAGTCTTGACATCCATTTTCTAAAACTCATAGTCATAATATGAGGCAATGGGTAGAAGGATCCGGATAGACTTGAGCTTTGCAACAGGCAAGAAAATCCCCTTCATAGTTAACTCCCTCAACCTGGGTATAACCCATTACCACTAGTCTAGCCTTGAAGGTTTGCACCTTCCCATCAGCACCCTGTTTCCTCTTGTAGATCCATTTACAACCTATAGGTTTAACCCCATCAGTTTGATCTACGAGATCCCATAAGGAATTGAAGTACATAGACTCCATTTCAAGATCCATCGCTTTGATCCATTCATCTTTGTCAATATCCTCCATTACCTTCTTGTAAGACGATGGATCCTCAACATCGCCATCAGCTACTGTAGTCAGGATTTCAGTTAAACCCATATAGCAAATAGGTGGGTTCGTAACCTTCCCACTACGTTGAGATTCCCTCACCACTTGAGGTGGATTTTACCTACTAGATGAACCTACTTCAACAAATTTTATTGAGGTACTAGGTTCTTCAACAACTCTTGTTGAAGATTCAGTAATTTCTTTGGAAATCTCATTCAACACAATCTTACTTCTGGGCCTGTGCTCCCTTATGTGGTCTTCTTCAAGAAAAGTAGAATTTGTCAATACAAATACTTTGTTTTTTTTAGGATCAAATAAGTAACCACCTCTCGTTCCTTTGGGGTAGCCTACAAATAGGCACAATCTTGAACGTGGTTCCAATTTCTTAGGATTAGCCTCAAGCATATGTGCTGGGCAACCCAAAATTTTGAAATGACGTAAACTAGCTTTACGACCATTCCACAACACTAAAGGTGTTCTGGCAACACTCTTGGAAGGAACACAGTTTAGGATGTACGCTGCAATCTTTACTGCATAACCCCAAAATGAGTCAGGTAAGGAAGCATAACTCATCATAGACCGAACCATGTTCAACAGGGTATGATTTCTCCTTTCTGATACACCATTTTCCTGAGGTGTGATGCGTTATTTTATGAGGTGAAATTATGGAATGAAATGCGGTGATGAAAATATGTTGAGCAACAAGTTTTCTCAGTGGAATCCAAGTATAAATTCCACTGAGTTTCTTTGTAAGTCCAGGGTCGAACTCAGGGACTAGGGAAAACGGTATGCGGTGGTAATTTTCAAGAAGACTTTGAGGTAACCAAGAAATCAAATAGTTGTTTTGGGTTGTTGTTGTGGTAATAAAATAAATGTATGCGGTGGAGTTACAAAAAGAGTTGATAATACGGAAGATGCGGTGAGTATGTGGTGAACGGGTTCAGAAGGGGTTTGGCTAACACTTCCTAGGATGCGTTCATGTTATGCGATCATGGAACACACATACAATAGCAAATCATCTCTCGATGCAGATGCTACGACTTCTAGTACTAGAACGCATGCGATATATGCGATGAGTCTATAGGACCTACACATAAGCCTCTATCTTATTTATGCGATGAAAAATTGACACACACACAAGTAAGGTGGCCACATAATATCATAACCTATCTCTAGGGTGCATACGATGCATGTTGGCAAACAGAGCTTATCTCTAAGTCCCTATCTCTTGCTTATGCAAATCTAATCTTACTCTCTCGAGTCTAGATTCTAACCTAGCTCTCTCAAGTCTTAGGTTCTTTCTTTAGACTCTCTCTCGAGTAGCTCTAAAGGGTTGTTGGGCACAACATAAAATAAGATAATCGCATGCGATGAAGATCCTAGGCCATGTTAGCTTAGTTCTTCTCAACCCATTTGATAAATTTAGCTACTCATGCGTGCTTTTAAGAGAGTGATGGATGTAGATAAAGAAATTCCATTGTATAGATATAGAGTTGAAATACAAAATAACAATGCAAGATGAGAATAAAGAGCCTGGTAGCAATCTCTTGCATCCCAAGGCTTTTACACTGTCTTTTCCACTCTATTCAAAAGATAGTCTCGCTCTCATAAGAGTCGACCCGCTCTCTTTTTTTCTACGCCTCTGGGTTCTCTCTCGAGTTGCCTGAGCGATCTTTCGGCATCTCCTCCTTTCTCTCACTCCACCTTATAAATAAAAAGGAAAACTATGAACAAGGCTATTCTATCTAAGGGAAAATTCTCTAAGTTTTCAAACTCCTTTGCTGAGGGTTGCCTTTGGTATTTATAGAGCTTTGGAGTGAAAGGAAGCTTCTCTCTTTTGATTGCGCAGATGGGATGACTTTAATTCTCTGACTGATGCACTGAATATTTGTCACCGAATAGCTGAGTGTACTTGCTACAGTAGACCGTTAGCGGCTTGTCAACTTAATTCGGACTCAACCGTCATCAGCTTTCTGTCCCATCGTGATTAATTATGCCTTTCACCCAAACGCGCCCACCAAGTTGCACCAGCTCTATGCGACAATCCTTCTTGAGCATATGTTTGTGAGCACAAATCACTGCAAAGCCTTGCAGTAATGCTGCGTTTGACCGTTGATTTCTTATGATCGTGCTTTCTGCCTTGCGTTAATGCATATTCTGCATAAAAATACCAAAGTTAACTATTTTTATGCGATGAACGCATGCGACCACAATGTCATGAACTTAATGCTTTTTGGACGCAATCTTATATATTTTATCAACGCAAACCTTCATTGTTTAATAACTTAGCACTGTAATAACGTGCATTTCTGCCCATTATCAAGGTGTACCAGGTGCTGGAAGTTGGAATACTATTCTATGTTATATCATACAGTTCTAGAAAGTTAAATCCATAAACTCTCCACCTCAATCAGATCGAAATGTTTTAGTCGTTCTATTTAATGCATTTTCAACTTCGGCCTTGAATTCTTTAAACTTTTCAAAAGATTCAGACTTATGTTGCATTAAATAAACATACCCATATCTTGAATAATCTTCAGTAAAAGTGATGAAATATTCATAACCTCCCCTAGCTTTTACATTCATCGGACCACAGAGGTCTAAATGTATTAGCTCTAGAGGTTCTTTGGCCCTGTGACTTTTTCCAATAAAAGGTCTCTTGGTCATTTTGCCTTCAAGGCATGACTCACACACAGGTAAAGAATTTTCTTTTAACTCGATTAGAAGTCCATTCTTTGCCAACGTATCAATCCTATTTTAGATTGATGTATCCTAGTCTTAGGTGCCAAAGTTGGGCATTTACTTTTGGAGAAAATTTAAGTCTTTTATGTTGAGTTACTGCAGTTTTAAACATCTCAGTGTTATGGAGGGCATTAGTTGCTAACAGTCTTAGCATAAAGATTATTTTCCAGTTTTGTAGAACAAATATCAACACCATTCTTAGAAATAAACACTTTATTAGAAAGAAAGTTCATATTGTAATAATGCTCAAGCAAACAGTTTACAAAAGCTAAGTTCCTTTTTTAGTCAGGAACTACATATACATCTTTTAAAACAAGAAATATGTTCCGTAAAGTCAATCGAAGACCTCCCATTGCCACAACTTAGACGACATGCTCGGTTCCAACTTGCATCATCATCTCACCAACATCTAGTTGCTGCCAATAACTAATTCCCTGAAATGAAGAACAAACATGGTTGGTGGCCCTAGAGTCAATAATCCAAGCAGAATCATCATTCTCCACTAAACAGGTTTTCAATACAAGCAAATCATATTTACCTTGTTTGGCCTTCTTCTTTTCTGCCAAATATTTGGGGCAGTTCCTCTTCCAATACCTATCTTGGTTGCAATGGAAAAATTTTCCTTTGTCAGCCTTGATGGGTTATCTACCCCTATGAGCAGCAATTATGGGGTTAACCTTCCCCTTTCCACCTTTCTTCTTCTTCCACTTTTTGGTGCCGGAGGAAAAAGGTACAGACTTATTTCTAGGGGTCGAACCTTTATGGAACCTTTTAGAAGATGAAGAAACATATTCTTCACCCTTCTGCTCCTTGCTTTTTTCAACAAGGATTGCAAGGTCTATAGCTCTTCGAGTAAGGTAGTCAGGTTGTAGTCAATTCTTTTCAAAACATCATTGCTACGAAAATGCAGGAAACTTTTAGGTAAAGATTCCAGTATAATGCTAACCTGACTGCCTTCATCGATGCTTGACCCGTTCATCTCCGCCATGTCATGATGGAAAATTCGGCATGCGCAGCGAAAATAAGAATCAATTTTACTCTAATTGCCCAAATAAACATGCAACACTAAAAGAATTAATTAGGGTTATTTTGAAATAATACCTTTGAAGCTCCCGAAACTCGTCTATCTCCACCCGAAAATAAACAAACCACCACTAGAGCTGACCTACTATTCTCTGGACCCGATGGAAGAAGAACTCGAGAGAGAGAAAAGATGGAAATAGAAGAAGGGATGTTTGGTTGGGTTTGGGTTTTTCTTTTTAGCCCAATTTTAGAAAACTATTTTGGAAAAAATCCGGAAGTTTTTAATCAAAACACACAAGCCCATATTTATAGAAAAGGGTCATGCAAAATTGCATGAAATAACTTCATAAAATCCCAACACCTATAATCCACTATCTTAGTGGACTTAATGTCTCCACTATTAGCCAACACCTAGCCCACTATTTTGTTAGTGGAATTATCCAACAAAAGTTTGGATTTTTCCACTAACTTTAGTCAAAAGGCAAAATAGTCATTTGGTCAAAGTCAAACTTTGACCAAAAAGTCAACATTTTGTCTATTTATGATTTTTTTCGTGTTGACTAATTTTGACCTCCCGAGCATGAATCTGCATTCATTTTTTTGAAATTCAAATCACATTTTAATATAAGATCGGTCAAAGTTTGACTTTTCAAAGTCAAAAGTCAACTCTTTGACTTTTTACATCTTTGACCATTTCTATTATTTCCGAGCTTCCGAATATGAACATATTCATATTCTTGATATTTAAATCACATTTAAATATTAAAGCTGTATCTCCAAATTGAAAAATCGACCACTATATCACATATACTTATCGGTTTCTATCTCTTCACCTAATTTGAACAATTCGAATTATTCTATCATTCTGTTCTAAGTTTATTCCATATGAGCTAGTAGAGGAACCTAATGGACCTATAGATCATGGGCTCCAACGATCCGAGATTAGCTTGCTAAACTCTTTAGACGGAGCTAATCAACATTCGTTAACTAACGAGTCATTCCACTATAGTCCCATAGTTGCACTCCCCTCACTATATATATTTGTGTCCATTTGATATAACCATGATTAGTAAGCTAATCCTTCACAAGTTTTTCGTACTTGGATGGGTCATAAAAATCGTTTTCCCCTCGAGACTACATCTTATTCCTTAATTTCTACTGATTCTCTAATGAACAATTGGTTTAAGGTTCAACCTATAAACCAAACCCCTCTCGGGAAAATGAGAGGGTGAGGCCCCTTGTTCAAGACCTAGATTAAGTACTAAAGGGAACAACCTATCTACTATCCCTATAATGGGTAGGAGTGAATTTCGTCTTGCACCATATGTTCCCAGCTATCCACCTGATCTTATCTCTAAAATGGGAGGCTTATTTGGTCAGCGATAATGAGTTGTCCTCACCTATGCAGATCTAAGGATAATTCCAAGTGAGCAGGAGTTCATAGTTAGCTCAGGATTAAGATTAAGTTACCTAGGTCGTCAATTAACGAAATAGTCAGTTTTATACATTAAACGGCATTTAGAACATAAAAGTGACTATTTCATGGTTCAGTCTTATGTAAACTCTTTACATAGGATGCCCCCATTTTTATATCTCCACATGAACGGGTTAGGATCACATCATTTGTACTAACTACAAAATGGGCTGCATCCATAGTGTCCTCAGAATAAGGCGCCCAACTTTATTCATATACTATAGACCATTTTGGCTATATATATTTGAACTTGATCCACATTTATGTCACTACATAAAGTTCAAACTTAAACTTAATAGCTTCGGAATCTTAGTTTATTGGATTCATGAATATAGAATTTAAATTTACTAAAGATTTCAATAACTGCTTTATTGAACAAGAATATGATATTACAAACTACAAGTTTTAGAACATAAAATCCAACAAACTCCCAATTGGACTGAAACTTCTAGTAGGATCAAAAGATGTTGAATTTAATTGTGAGAAATTAATATTACATATGAGTACAATAAACATATGAATACAATAAACTAGGGCATTCACACCCAACATAATCTCCCACATGTCCTAGTTTAGAAACACTGTAGACCTAAACTCTATAGGTGACCCTAAAAAACTTTAGTCATGAGGGTTTTGTAAAAGGATCAGCAATGTTTTGCTCAGAAGGTATCTGAGTCACTACAACATCACCATAGTGTACGATTTCCTGGATAAGGTGGTACTTGCGTTCGATGTGCTTTACCCGTTTATGGCTTCGAGGTTCTTTTGAATTTGCAACTGCATCGCTGTTGTCATAATACAAGGTGATGGGTAGATGCATATTTGGAACAACTTCCAAATCTGTCAAGAATTTCCTCAGCCATACTACTTCTTTTGCTGCTTCGCAAGCAGCTACGTATTCAGCTTTCATTGTGGAGTCAGCTATACAGGTTTGTTTTACGCTTCTCCACACTACTGCTCCTCCGTTAAGAGTGAACATTGATCTAGATGTAGACTTTCTAGCATCTTTATCAGTTTGGAAATTAGAGTCAACGTATCTAGTAAGAATCAGATCCTTAGCACTATACACGAGCATCTAGTCCCTAGCTCTCCTAAGATACTTTAAGATGTTCTTAACGGCAGTCCAATGATCACGTCAAGGATTAGACTGGTATCTACTGACGACCCCTACTGAGTAGCATATGTTAGGTCTAGTACATAACATTGCATACATCAGGCTTCCAACTGTGGAGGCATAGGGAATATTTCTCATATCCTCAACTTCATGAGGTGTTTTAGGACGTTGTCCTTTTGACAGATGAATTCCATGTTTGAAAGGTAACGAACCCTTTTTGGAATTTTGCATTTTATATCTGGACAACATTTTTTCTATATAAGATGCTTGAGACATGGCTAGTGTCCTATTCTTGCGATTCCAAAAAATTTGGATCCCAAGAATATACTGCGCATTTCCTAAATCTTTCCTTTGGAATTGTGTATCTACACATTGTTTGACATCAGTAAGATATCCTACGTAATTTCCAATGAGTAGAATATCATCGACATATAAAACTAAGAACGCTATAGTAGAATTGACGATCTTCTTGTAAACACAAGGCTCATCAACATTCTGTTCAAAGCCATAAGATTTGTTGCAGTATCAAATCTTATATTCCAAGATCTAGAAGCTTGTTTCAACCCATAAATGGATTTTTGAAGCTTACAAACCTTTTTTTCTTGACCCTATACAATAAACCCCTCTGGTTGAGCCATATAGATACTCTCTTCAAGATCACCGTTTAGAAAGGATGTCTTGACATCCATTTGCCAAATTTATAGTCATAAAAGGTGGCAATGGATAATAATATTCTAATCGACTTAAGCATGGCAACAGGAGAGAAAGTTTCTTCATAGTCCACTCCATCTCTCTGGGTATAACCCTTTGCCACAAGTCGAGCCTTAAAAGTGTGTACTTTACCGGCTTGGTCTCGTTTTCTCTGATAGATCCACTTACAACCAATTGGTTTTACATCATTTGGTTGATCTACAAGTTTCCAGACAGAATTGAAGTACATAGACTCCATTTTGAGGTCCATGGCTTTGATCCACTGAACACAGTCCACATCTTTCATCGCCTGTTTATAGGTCGATGGATCCTCTATGTCGTCATCAGGTATGAGACTTGTGTTTCTGTTAAACCCAAGTAACGGTCAGGCTGCTGAACAACCCTCCCATTACGTTGAGGCATTCTCAACTCTTGAGAAGTATGTGACTGACCTGATGTACTAGTTTTATCTACTACTTTAGTAGATGAACTAGCTCTATATGTAGCATCTTTGGAAATCTCATTTCAATACTAGTTTACTGCGAGGTTGTTGACTTCTTATGTGGTCTTCCTCTAATAATGTGGCATTTGTCGATACAAATACCTTATTCTCTTAAGGATGATAAAATAGACCACCCCTTGTTTCCTTTGGATAACCTACAAATAGGCATAATTTTGAACGATGTTCCAATTTCTTGGGATTTTGTACTAACACATGTGCTAGGCAACCCCAAACTCTAAAGTGACCTAAACTACTTTTACGCCCTTTCCATAGCTCATAAGGTGTTTCTGAAACACTTTTAGAGGGAACATAGTTCAAAATATGGACAATAGATTCAAGTGCATATCCCCAAAAGGAATCATTCAATTGAGCATAGCTCATCATAGAGCCAACCATAACTAATAAGGTTCGGTTTCTTCTTTCTAATACATTGTTCTGCTGAGGCATACTAGGTGTAGAGAGTTGTGACTGGATCCCGTTTTCTATCAAATAGTCTTGGAATTATATGTCCATATACTCTCCACCTCGATCCGATCGAAGTGTCTTTATTGTTTTACCTAATTCATTCTCAACTTCAGCCTTATATTCTTTGAACTTTTCAAGAGAATCAAACTTGTGATGAAGCAGGTAAACATGACCATACCTTGAATAATCATCAATAAAACTGATGAAATATTCATACCCACCTCGAGCCTTGACATTCATTGGTCCACAAAGGTCCGAGTGTATGAGCTCTAAGGGTACTTTGGCTCCGAGACCTTTTCCAATAAAAGATCTCTTGGTCATCTTTCCTTCAAGATAGAATTCACATGGAGGTAAAGAGTTATCTTCTAATTGACTTAAAAGTCCACTCTTGACCAATCTACCAATCCTATTGAGATTTATGTGACCAAGTCTAAAGTGCCATAGATAGGCATTGGAAGAACAAAATTTTCTCTAGTTGGTCTTAACTTATATAAGTTGTCTTCAAGTGCAGCAGAACAAATTTGAATACCTTAAAAAAAAAATGAATGCTTCATTTATATTAAAAGATATTGTATATAATTGTTCTATAATACAAGTGATAGATATCAAATTCCTCTTCATAAAAGATGCATACAAAACATTTTCAAGTACTAGATATCTATCTTCAAAAAACAACTTCAGATCTCCCACTGCTTCAGCTGAGACAACCTCTCCTGTTCCAACTTTGACGGTTGTCTCACCTTCTTCAAGCTTTTTCCAAGAACTAGTTTCCTGAAATGAGAAACAAATATGATTAGTGGCTCCTAAATCTAGTATCTAGGTTGAAGTATCATATTCAACTAAACATGTTTCAACGACCAGTAAATCATATTTACTTGTACCATTTTCTCAGCTTTCTTCTCTGTAAGGTACTTCGGAAAATTTCTCTTCCAATGCCCATTTTGGTTACAGTGGATACATTTTCCTTTATCTGTATCCTTCTTTCCCTTTTTTATCTTGGGAGCCTGCGCTTTTCCCTTCTTTTTCATTTGAGCTTTAGAGGGTCTAGTTTATTTTTAGAGAACGATCCTCTTTAAAACTTTTTCTTAGTGGTAGCAACATTTTCTTCCACTTCCTTTCCTTTACCTAAAGTAAGGTTTTGGAATCGCTAAAGTTCGTTAAGAAGGGTAGTGAGGTTAAATTCTATCTTATTTAAAGACACATTTGTCTCGAAAGGTATAAAATCTTTGGAAAAGAGATTGTAAGATAAAGCTAACCTGGTTAGCCTCATCAATGGGTCCACCATTTACTTCAACGATATTGAAGTACATCATCATGTCCAGGACATATTCTCTAACAGAGGTCCCCTTCTTCATCTGCTTCGTGTAAATGTGTTTTATTGCCTCGTGTCTAAGGGACCAAGATGGTTGCCCAAACATTTCTCTTAATGAATCTATTATCTCTTTAGCCGTAGTTAAGGATTCATGTTTATTTGCCAAAACATCAGACATACTAGCAAGAATGTAAACACGAGCCTTTTCATTGGCTTTGACCCATCGATCGTATGCTTCCCGAATAGTCCGGTTAGTATTTGAGGCTGAGGCTTGAGGACATTCCTCAGTTAAGATGAATCTTAGATCGTCAACTACCAGTATTGTGTGTAGATTTGATTTCCATGTCGAATAATTATCGCCGTTTAGTTTCTCAGAAGCTAAGAGTTGAGTTATTGAGCTATTCATGCTGAAAAAGATAAACATATTCTTTTAGAAAAAACAATAATCACAAAGTAACCAATTTAGTTTAGCAAAAACTAATAATGTACTCTTCATTATTATATTTTGCAACGATATTTCAAAAAGTTTAGAGTAACCTCCACCGAAGGGTAGTCGATTATTCCTCTTTTGAATCAAAATAATCTTGACTAAATGCTAACCCCAGAATAACTCTTTATTCCTATAGCACTTTAGTTATCGCTACTTTGGTCGAGAATATACTAACATCTTAGTAATTCTTGTAAGTGTAACCTTCCATTTTTGGATTTTAGAAACCAGAATCAACATGCTCACAAAAGGGAAAGGCAATGTGAAACTAATCTAAGAGAGCCTATCCAGATTTGGAGTTTGTGTTGTTCCGAATCCTATAATACAACCCTTCGAATGGAAAGGTCGCTCCAGGGCAGACATGCAGGTGCATTATAGGAATCTCACGGTGCGACCTAATGGAAGAGACCGTGGGATATGTTGTTACATACCCTCATCTACTTACTATGAACTACTTCCCCTATTCACCTTGATATTGATCCATGCAAACACTCTCCGAAGGGAGTCCGCTGCTAAGCATGGCCTAAAGCCCTGTATGGACCTCACGATGTGAACTCTTAGGGTCACTAGAGCTAAAAGTATGCTACTTCTTTCTAGCTAAAGTATTCCATAATGGTTTAGGGTATACAAAAATACTTAGAGATATATTTCGGCTAAATTAAGCATATCCTAAGTCTAGGTGATAGATCCACGTATAACTCTTATACTGGATTTTAACCTATGATGTCTAGGTGATCAACAAATTTTATTACCTCACATCTCTCACGCATACTCATTAAAACTAGGATTATTTGACTTAGACGCCAGTTTGATCTCCAGGTAGGAGGTGTTCCGTAAACCGTCATCTTAAGAACCCCCAACCTTAGACAAGATCTCCCCGGGTAAGTAAATAACTCTTCGTTTAATAAGTAATCGACCTATTCTAACTCTTTAGAAAAGCCGATTGAAATTGCACCAATTTAATCCTAGGTGAGCATGCAACTTTTACCTTTGTTATAGATTTTAAAGTCTAGGTTATTTTATAACAGTTATAAAATAAAATTATAACCATTATAACCCTAGAATCATACATCTATAACATACATTCATACTTAATCATCATGCTTTAATATAACACTTTATATTAAAAAACTTAACATGCATACTATATACATTATAACAATTATAACATATATTAAATGCATGTACATGTTTACCTATGGTGGGATTTTAAATCTATATGGCATACTATATGCACAACAAGATTCAAAATTTAATTAAAACATACATCAACATACATAACTAATTAAACACCCTAAAATGGATTGGTTTTAGCTCTTAAATTAAGCTAACAACTAAATTATTACAATAATAATTTGGTGTAGTACAAAAAACCGCTCTCGAACCAGCTTCAAACACTCGAATCGGCCCAAAAAACTCCAAAAGTCAGGTTGAACCGGTCAAATCGACACAACTGGACCGGTCCAGACTGTCTGGACTGACTGGTCAACGTTTTGCTGGTGCAGTCAATGGAAGTGGGGCCGGGTCGACGGAGCGAACAGGCGCACGGGTTGCACGAGACAGCTTTGAACCGGGACGGATGGAGCGGGCTAAGAAATCGGGTGGGTCGCAGAATGGTTCGGATGCTGGTAGACAGCTGGCGCGCGGGTTGCGAAGAATCGGGTCGGATCTGGGAGCTCGTCTCGGGTCTGGGTGCAGCCTTCTCAGGTCTGGGGTAATATTTGGGTCTGTGAGCCTTTTTTTCCTTCATTTTGAAGCAGTCCTCTTTCCCGGAACCAAGCAATTACATCCTAATTTCAACTCTAATGACTCTAACAAATTTATAGACCTTTTTTCACACGTTAATGCTCATAAACATGTGAGCAATTATAAATTAATACTAGAAAAAAAAAAAACTTAATTTAATTGCCAAAACCTAAAAACCATTTTAGTTTCCAATCTCAATTTTATCTTATAAATTAATACCCACCACATGCAATTGAGTAAAATTATAACACGCTCTGATACCACATGATGGAAAAGTTGACATGCGCAGTAGAAATGAGAATCAATTTTACTCTAATTGCCCAAAATAAACATGCAACCCTAAAAGAATTAATTAGAGTTATTTTGAAATAATACCTTTGAAGCTCCCAAAACTCGTCTATCTCCACCCAAACACGAACGGACCACCACTAGAGCTGACCTACTATTCTCTGGACTCAGAACTGGGTTGTAGGAATCGATGGAAGAAGAACCCGAGAGAGAGAAAAGTTGGAAATAGAAGAAGGGGTTTTTTGTTGGATTTGGGTTTTTCTTTTTAGCCCAGTTTTAGAAAACTATTTTGGTAAAAATCCAAAAGTCTTTAATCCAAAAACACAAGTCCATATTTATAGAAAAGAGCCATGCAAAATTGCATGAAATAACTTCATAAAATCTCAACACCTAGAATCCTCTATCTTAGTGGGTTTAATGTCTCCACTATAAGACAACACCTAGCCCACTATTTTGTGGAATTATCTAATAAAAGTTCGGAATTATCCTTTGATCTGCATAGGTGAGGACAACTCATTATCGCTGACCAAATAAGCCTCCCATTTCAGGGATAAGATCAGGTGGATAGCTGGGACCATAAGGTGCAAGACGGAATTAACTCCTACCCGTTATAGGGATAGTAGATAGGTTGTTACCTTTAGTACTAAATTCAGGTCTTGAACAAAGGGCCCCACCCTCTCATTGGCCCGAGAGGGGTTCGGTTTATAGGTTGGACCTTAAACCAATTGTTCATTAGAGGACTAGTGGAACTTAAGGAATAAGATGTAGTCTCGGGGGTAAAACGGTTTTTATAACCCAGTCGAGATTACGAACAACTTGTGAAAGATTAGCTTACTAATCATAGTTATATCAAATGGACACAAATATATCTATAGTGAGGGGAGTGCAACTACGAGACTATAATGGAATGACCCGTTAGTTAACGAATCTTGATTAGCTCCATCTAAAGAGTTTAACCAGCTAATCTCGGATCGTTGGAGCCCATGATCTATAGGTCCATTAGGTTCCTCTACTAGCTCATATGGAATAAACTTAGAACAGAATGATAGAATAATTCGAATTGTTCGAATTAGGTGAAGAAAGAGAAACTGACAAGTATATGTGATATAGTGGTCGGCTTTTCATTTTAGAAATACAACTTTAATATTTAAATATCAAGAATATGAATACATTCATATTCGGAAGCTCAGAAATAATAGAAATGGTCAAAGATATAAAAAGTCAAAGAGTTGACTTTTGACTTTGAAAAGTCAAACTTTGACTGACCTTATATTCAAATGTGATTTGAATTTTGAAAAAAATGAATGCGGATTCATGCTCGGGGGGTCAAAATTATTCAACACGAAAAAATCATAAAAAGACAAAATGTTGACTTTTTTGTCAAAGTTTGACTTTGACCAAATGACTATTTTGCCCTTTGATATTAGTACTAAAGGGAACAACCTATCTACTATCCCTATAACGGGTAGGAGTTAATTCCGTCTTGCACCCTATGGTCCCAGCTATCCACCTGATCTTATCCCTGAAATGGGAGGCTTATTTGGTCAGCGATAATGAGTTGTCCTCAACATCAAATCTTTAATAGACTTTGATCAAATTTGCATGCATGTAACATATCTATCTAATTCACCTTTCCAAGTAGGTTCCCAGGTAGAGGTGCGACGTTTCCATCAACTTAATTACCCCAGCCTAGCCAGAACCCGCCTTAGCCAAAAGGTCCCTTATAGATACATTTGTTACATATTTAATCTTTTATTAAGAATCAATTTAATCTTATTAAACCGACTAAAAGATTAAACTTAGATTTTTAATCTCAATAGAAATGTGACCTTAGGTCTATCTCAATCATATTCTAAAACAATTTTAAGAAATGATTATAGCCTAAGGTTTGCAAGCAACTTTTTATTATTGATTTTAATTCTAATTTCATTTAGTTATAACAATTATAAATAAATGAAACAATTAAAAACAACCATTGCATGCTTGACATACTTTAGTTAGTTATAACATTTATAAATTAACCTAAGGTAATGTCATGCTTCATGCAATCTTCATTCATTACTAATATATAACAATTATATAACTAAGTAATGAATCATACTATAGCATACTTTTCATACATTCATTCAACCATATATTATAACAATTATAATATAAATGATGCATGGATATGCTATAATGCATGCATACATATATTATAATATTTATACGATATGATCAATAAGCATGCTTTCTGTAATTTAAATCATGAAATGATGCATGGATATAAATGCATAACCTATGGTGGGTTTTAAAACTATATGACATACATTATGACATATAATATTAAACATACATCGCATTTATATTTACACTAACGGTTGATGGACCGGGATAGGACCTCTAAAAAAAACTTAAAAGTCTTAACTATTATATAAACTTGAGTCATCCAGTTCGAAATAGGTGAATCGGGCCTTGAACCATTCGAACCGAACCGCTCTTCAATGAGTCATCTTGCAGTGATCGTGTAGCAAGCAACTGAGCGATCTTGTAGCAAATGCTACATGATCGTGTAGCTAAGTCTACATGATCTTGTAGCATTAGTTGCATGATCGTTTAGCAAATGCTACACGAACATGTAACAAAAGCTACAAGATCGCATAGCAAGAGGTACACAACGGTGTAGCTATAGCTACAAGATCTCGAATAACTGCTTCGTCTTCTCCATTGAGTAGTGCTCTGTAACCCTCCTCTGAAGCTTCCTGGGAATAGCACGAGCGACTCAAACTTAGAAATTACAGACTCTATAGAAAGATTAATGCCCCAAAACGCATGGGCTTTTACAAACCAAATTTGTAAACGAAGAAATCCTTAAATAGAGAGTTCTATCCTGAAACATCCATCAATAAAAAACCACATTCACAACCATTCATCGCATGAAACAGAATGCAGATTATAAAACCCACCATTACTGTAAAACGATTCAATAAAAGAATGGAATTTGGAATCAGAATCCTACAACTTGGATCTAATACCAATTGAAGGAACTCTTTGGGGAGAGAACCTTGAGCATAAGCGGATCGACCAAATTCCATTTTTTGTTGAATGTAAATTTTAGAGTAAATAAGAAACAAGATATGCATTTCATTATAAATAACAGCATGCTAATGAAAGGGTTTTAGAAACCTTACCTTTGAGGACCATTCTTCACGATTTCCCTTGAACAGTTCACGAACTCCTTGAAGACTTTCTTCAAGAAAGCCCTTGAACAACAACGTACACGACCACGAAGGTTTCCTTAGTATTCTCAAGGTGAGAACCTAGGAGTGGTGGGTGATAACGGGCAGAAATGCACGTTATTACAACGCAAAGACATAAAACAATGTGGGAATGCGACGATAAAAACATGCAAATTTATGTCTAAAAGCATTTAGTTAAGAATATTGTGATCACATGCACCCATCGCATTAAAGCAGCTAATTTTCTTATTTTGTGTAGGAAAATGCATTGACGCAAAGCAGAATTGCGATCCAAGGAATGCGGCGCCCGAGCGCATTAGAAGATTGCGACCGCAAAGTTATGCGATTGTATGCACTCGCAAAGATCTGCTTAGGAAGGTGGCCACATAAAGACGGCACATCAAGGTGAAAACTTAATAAATCATGATGGGACAAAAAGCTAATGACGGTCGAATCCGAATTTAGTTGACAACCCGTTAACGACACACTGTAGCAAGTACACTCAATTTTTTGATGACCATTAATTGGCGCATCAGACGACCTCCCATAATCGCAATCATTTGAGAGAAAAGCTCCTCACCCTGAAACTCTATAAATACCGAAGGCCACCTTCATTTAGGGAGTTCAAAATTTTGGAGTTCCCATCGGCCATATACATAGAAGATAGATCATAGATATCCGTAATCTGTAATTCATATACTTAGAAGGCGGAGGCGAGTGAAGAGAGAAGACGCCAGAAGATCGTTCCTGGTTAGCTCGAGAGACTGTTGGGAAACACTGATAACGGAGAGAGGGCCGACTCTTACGAAAGCAAGAACATTCTTTTGGGCAAGTAGAGTAAAACACAGTGTAAAAGCCTTGGGAAGCAAGATATTGCTACCAGGCTCCCTATCCCTACTTCCATTGTCATTCTGTATTCATATTTTATTTATAAAATGGAATTTTCATCTCTACATCTGTTCAATCTCTTCAAAATGCACATGAGTAACTAAACTTCCGAATGGGTTGAGAAGCACTTAGCTAGCATGACCTAAGATCTTCATTTTATGCGATCATCTTGTCTTATGTATGCATCCATCATCCTTTAGAGATACTTGAAAGAGTGATGCGTTGTTTTATGATGTGAAATTATGAAGGAAATGCGGTGATGGAATTGCATTGAGCAATCAAGTTTTCTCAGTGGAATCCAAGTGTAAACCCCACTGAGTTTCCTAGTAAGTCCAGGGTCGAACTCAGGGACTTGGAAAACAATATGCAGTGGTAATTTCTCGAAGGACTTTGCGGTAATCGGTAACTTAATTAGTTGTTGGTTTTGTTTGTTGCGGTAATGAAATAAACAAATGTGGCGGATTCGAGGAATGTTTGATTGTGTGATAGATGCACTGAGTATGCGGATGAACGGGTTGATAAGGTCTTTAGCTAGCGTTACTTGGGAATGCATCAGACTATGTGATCATGCTACACTCATGCACAACAAGTCATTTTCCAATGCAAATGCGGTACTCCTAAGTCTAGGATGCATGTGTTGAAAACAAAAGTGTCCATAGAGCTTATTCCTAAGTCTCTACTCTTTTCTTATTCGATGATGCAAGATGCACAAAAGCAAGGTGACCGCACACAATCATATCCTGTCTATAGGATGCATGCAATGCGTTAATAGCAAACAGTGCAGAGTTGTTATTGCATTGAAAATAAATACCTCACCTCCAAATTTAAAATGCGGAGTTGTTATTGTGTTGAAAATAAATACCTCACCTCCAAATTCAACATGGGTCTCCCTATTGCGTTGACAGCGGAGTTATTATTCTCAAAGTTTTCCTCTTTTTTTCTTTTTTTTTTCAAAATAGCAAGGTCGAAAATAAATACCTCACCTCCAAATTTAAAATGTGGCAATGTCCTCATTGCCAAAAGATTGAAAGAAGTCATGCGATGTTCTTAGAAGGCTTCGTAAAGAGAGTTTGAAAGAAAGCTAGCAGACCCCTATCTTCTAGAAATATTTCATGAGGTGACTATCTTAAAATTAAGTTGACTATAGAATATACGAAAGAATAGAAGCATATGTTTCATCATTGAAATCATAATTGGCAAAGAGAAATCATGCGGTGACTTACTAAATTTATCAATATGAAATGATTACGGTAATCAAAGAGGGTGCGGTGATAAAACTTTCAAAATTAAAATACAATACGATAGTGCAAAATTTAGAATAGAGTCAAGGAAGAATACAACCCCCAAATTTGTGTTGTCGCCCGCATTGTTTGTTGACGCATCCTTCTTTGCGACAATCTCCTATCTTTAGATTGCAGTGATAGAATAAGATAAGTTGCTTTTCCGTGTAACGCCTCCGCAATCGTTCGCCTCGATCGTTGCAAGAAAAACAATGAGAGGGTCAAATAATATTTAATAAAAAAAAGTTTTACCGCAATCGTTCAGCACGATTAC
>NC_052358.1:28880140-28898827 GCF_009727055.1 Benincasa hispida
CTTGGGGTTCTGTCTTGTTGTTGGCAGTTGTCTCTTAATCGTCGTCTGAACATCCTCTCAATCTCTGGGTCGTAATTTGCTAGAGATTGAGAATCTGCAAAGAAATCAGAAAAATTACCATTAGCACACTGATTTGCCGAAGTCCCCGGCAATGGTGCCAAAAACTTGATGCGTTATTTTATGATGTGAAATTATGGAGGAAATAAGGTGATGGAATATCATTGAGCAATCAAGTTTTCTCAGTGGAATCCAAATGTAAACCCTACTGAGTTTCCTTGTAACTCCAAGGTCAAACTCAAGGAGTTGAAAAACAATATGCAGTGGTAATTTCTCGGAGGACTTTGCGGTAACCGGTAACTCAATTAGTTGTTGGTTTTATTTGTTGCGGTAATGAAATAAATAAATGTGGCGGATTCAAGAAATGTTTGATTGTGTGATAGATCCACTGAGTATGCGGATGAACGGGTTGAGAAGGTCTTTAGCTAGCGTTACTTGGGAATGCATCAGACTATGCGATCATGCTACATCCATGCACAGCAAGTCATTTTCCAATGCAAATGCGGTGCTCCTAAGTCTAGGACGCATGTGTTGAATGCAAAAGTGTCCATAGAGCTTATTCCTAAGTCTCTACTCTTTTCCTATGCGATGATACAAGATGCACAAAGGCAAGGTGACCTCACACAATCATATCCTATCTCTAGGATGCATGCGATGCGTTAATAGCAAACAATGCTTATTCCTAAGCTCCTATCTCTTGATTAGGCATTTTAATCTGACTCTCCCGAGCCTAGATTCTAACCTGACTTTTCCAAGCCTAGATCCTATCCTTAGACTACCCTCCCGAATATCTCAAATGAACAAATGAAGCACACATAATACAAGATAATCGCATAGAATGAAGATCCCCAGTTGTGTTAGCTAAATGCTTCTTAACCCATTCAACAGATTTAGCTACTCATGCGTGATAAAAAGAGAGTGAACATATACAAATAAGTAAATTCCATTTCTATAAAATAGTTTGAATACACAATAACAATGGAAGATAAAGGTAGAGAGCCTGGCAGCAATCCCTTGCTGCCCAAGGCTTTTACACTGGCAACTTTATTCGGAGCAAAAGATATTCTTGCTTCCACAGGAGTTGGCCCTCTCTCTAATATTGAAGCTTCTAGTGCTCTCCTAAGCTTACCAGAATGATCTGTCGGCACAACCACCTTCTCTCGCTTCCACCTTAAAACAAAAGAAAATCTAAGAACAAGGCTAAACTATGAACAGAACTTGTGAACTCGTGAGCAGCTGAACCCCTTTTCTAATTGATGCTTTCGTTATTTATAGAGCTTCTAGGGTGAAAGGCGGCTTCTCTCTTATGATTTCACAGATGGGATGGCTTTAATTCTCTGACTGATGCGCTGAATATTTGTCACCGAAAATCTAAGTGTACTTGTTATCGTTGGTGGTTGTCAACTTAATTCGGATTCAACCATCATCGGCTTTCTGTCCCATCGTGATTAATTATGCCTTTCACCTAGATGCGCCCACCAAGTTGCGCCGGCTCTATGCGGCAATCCTTCTTGAGCAGATGTTTATGAACACAAATCACCGCAAAGCCTTGCGATAATGCTGCGCTTGACCATTGATTTCTTGTGATCGCCTTTTCTACCTTGCGTCAACGCATATTCTGCATAAAAATACCAAAGTTAACTGTTCTTATGCAATGAATGCATGCGACCGCAATGTTATGAGCTTAATGATTTTTGGACGCAATCTAACATATTTTATCAACGCAACCCATCATTGTTTAATGAAACTCTCAGGAGGTCACCCAACATAGGATTACTTTGGCCCATGATGGCCCCGACATTCCCCTGTGACCTGGTTGTGTCATCCTCTCTTGCCTTGAATACTTTTTAGAAGTGAAATTTGTCCCACAAACTAACACGAGTCCTTTCAGCATGCTTTGTCCTCACTTACATACATCCTAGGAAAACTCCCAGAAGGTCACCCAACATAGGATTGCTCCAAGCTAAGCACGCTTAACTTTGGATTTCTTATGATTGAGCCACCAAAAAGGAAGGTGCACCTTATTGGTATAGGTAGTAACTTTCAATTCTTTTAAGCTTTTCTTAACTATACTTTCATGTCCTCAGGATCCCTCTCATTCGGATGTGATACCGGTTCATTCATGTACCCCTCCTGAATTTGGATCGTTACATGCCGCATAGGATTTATACTTTAAACAAACATACCAACCAACTTATTGTTTTGTTTGTCACCGCAAAGGAATCAAAACATATTGTCGCAATATACACCATTATTTCATCATATTCACAATGCAACAGTGGGCTCTTGCTATTTTGGATTTAAGGGAAAGCTTAATGATAAGGAGGAAGGAATGAAAGTGTTCTAAAAAACTCAAAAAACACACAGAACTGTTCTGTTGTTTTCTCACTGTCTTAATCGTTCAACTACACTTTCCAAGAAGAAGAAGAAACTTTTTCTTTTCTACTAGCCAAAAATAACCACCTACAACTTGGGTGGAGAGAAAAGAAGGGGAAGGGAGTTGTAAATCCCTCCCTTATTATTAAAATAATAATTAATATAAATATAAATATGATAAACAAACTTATCATATTATATATATAATAAATTATATGTTATATCAAATATAACATATAACCTATAGATTTAATATTGTATCACATATAATATAAACTATAATTTATTCTCTCTTTTAAAAAGACATTTAATATAAATCATATTTATATTTAATTCAACAATTATGAATCCCATTCATAGAAACTATATTTGAATCTCATTCAAAAATTTATTTCCTCTTATTAAGGTATAATGTATAAAATACATTATGACAATTATATCACATAGAATTGGAACACCTTAATTATATCATATATAATTAAATCACTCTATTAATTTGAATAATTCAAATTAATCCAAAAACTGATTCTCAATTAATCCTATTGAACTACCAAGGAGACCTCATGGACCTGTAGCTTGAAGTTCCAACAGTACATGAATAATTAACTAAACTCTTTAATTACACTAATTCACCATCCGTTAATTGTCGGGCACTCCACTACAGATCGATATTTGTACTCTTCATACTACATGTATATTTTTGTATCCATTGGATATAACCAATCAACAGTATAATGACACTTCATAAATTGCTCATAAGTACAGCTGGGCCAAATTACCATTTTTCCCCTATAGTTACATCTAACTTCTTAAGTACTACTAATTCCTCTAATGAACAATAGATCATAGTCCAACTATGACTAAATCCCTCTCGAGCTAGGAGAGGGTGTGGCAACACATTGTTCTAGATCCGTAATCAACCCTTAATGGAGAAATTTATCTACTTGACCTGTTTGGGGGAAGGAGTGAATTCAATCTTGTGTAGCTGTGTTCTCAACTCTCAAATCAGATGAATCCCGAAAATGGTAGGCTTGTTGAGTCGGCAATCTGGCCATTCTCACCCATGCAAATACAAAGGACCATTCTCATAGGCAGGAGTTCACAACTCACTCAAGATTTAGGTTATGTTACCTATGGTCATCCTGGTGAAAAGTGAATCTCTATTATGAGCGACGTTATATATGTTGGGTTGTATGCCCTAAAACTCGTAGTTTTGTAAACAAAAAACATATATGAAGTTTATTCAAACAAATGTTGTTGATTGTTTAATAACTCTAAATCCAATAAACTATGAACTCTTGGTTATTGTCATGGATACTTGGACTTTATGTGGAGACATAAACTTGATCAAGTTCGAGTAAATTAGTCTATAGTACTTGGATTAGGTTGGGTACCTATTTCTAGAGATACTATTGAATTCGACCCACTTTATGATTGTTATAAATGTTGTAAAGTGTCATAAACAATGTGATCAGTTCGCTCATGTAGAGACATGTGAGCGGGGGTGTTCTACATAATGAGATTACGTAAGACAGACCACGAAATAATCATTGTTACGTATTAACACTGTTTACTGTTAACACTGATTAATTTTACTTCTTGATGACCTAGATAACTTGATCTCAATCTTGAGTTGTCTATGAACTCCTGTTTATTCACGATTGTCCCTTGATCTGCATAGGTGAGGGTAAGTCCAGCGTCGCTGCTTAATATGCTTCCCATTTCAGGGCTAAGACCGGGTAGATGGCTGGGGACATAGAATTTGCAAGATGGTATTCACTCCTACCCATTTTAGGGATAGTAGAAAGGTTGTTCCCTTAAAGGTGATCCCAGGTCTTGAACAAGGGCCCATCTTCCCGTTTTCCTGAGAGGGAATGGATTTAGTGATTAAGATCTTAAATCAACTGTTCATTAGAGAGACAGTGGTAACTAAGGAGAAAAGATGTAACTTAGGGGTATTTCGGTATTTGACCTAGCTAAGGTTACAAACAACTTGTGAAGGATCAACTTATTGATGATGGTTATATCAAATGGACACATAATATATCTACAGTGAGGGGAATGTAACTACAGGTTATAATGGATAGTCCTATTAGTTAATGAATGCTGATTAACTAGGTTAAAGAGTTTGACTGGTGTTGAGAATGTCCTAGAACTCGGAGTTCGTAAATTTTGTGTTAAACATTCTTTTTTTCAATAAAATATTATTGAGTATCTTATTCGATAAAGTTTTTGATATTGCATTCTATTATAAAAATCCAATAAATATACCCATGACTATAGTATGAATACTTTAACTTTATGTGGCGACATAAACAGGATCAAGTTAATAGTATATAGCCTAAATGGTCTATAAGTATATGGATGAAATTGGGTGCACTATTGGATGCGGCCCATTTTTGTATGGTAATACAAATGATGTGACCAACAAATCATTCATGTAGAGACATGTGAGTTGGGGCATCCTATGCAATGAGTTTGCATAAAGACTGGAACTTGAAATAGTCACTTTTCTTTATAACGACTATTTACTACTGACTATTTTATACTAAAGTAACCTAGGATAACTCGATCTTAATCCTAAGCTAGCTATGAACTCCTGTTTATTCGGAATTGTCCTTTGATATGCATGAGTGAGAGTAATCCAACAGCACTGCTCAATAAGCCTTCCATTTTGGGGATAAGACCATATAGATAGCTTGGGACATAGCCTTGCGAGATGGAATTCTCTCCTACCCATCTTAGGGTTAGCAGATAGGTTGTTCCCTTAAGTACTGATTCTTAGTCTTGAACAAACAAGACCCCACCCACTGGTGATAGAAAAGGACATGATTCATAAGTGGTATTATGAATTGGTTGTTCATTAGAAGGTCAGTGAGAGCTTAAGGTACAAGATGCATTTATAGGAGTAAAACGATAATTTTGATCCAGTTGTAAATACGAACGACTTGTGAAGGATCAACTTACTGATTATGGTTAACCTGGACAGAAATGCATCTACAGTGAGGAGAGTGCAACTATCGAGCTTAGTGGTGTTCCTTGATAGTTAACGAAAAGTAACTAATTCGGTTTAAAGAGTTTAACCAATTGATTTCAAATCGTTGGAGCTCATGATCTGTAGGTCTAGTAGGTCCCTCTACTAGCTCATAAATTAGAATAATAAATTGAGTATTGATTGGATGAATTTTGAATTTAGGGTTATCAATTTGAAATGTTCAAATTCGATTTTAGGGTTTTCAATTGATTGTATATGATGCAATTAAAACGTTTAATTTAGTCGAAATTAAAATGAAATTGGAGAATCAATTAATATTCAAATTATGATTTAAATGTTAATTATATGAAATTGAATCATATTGATGGAATTGGTGTTGTATTAAATTAATAATTTTTTAATTAAAAGGTTTAATAAAAATTCGAATTAGTTTTATTTTAAATTAATTTTATAAAACTAATTTTTAAACAAAATAGATTTGTTTAAATAAAAATATTTTTAAAAAGAGAAATTTGAGTTAGTGGATTTTTCCCAAAAATTGGAAAAATCCACTAACCACATTTTGGTGTTTTATCACCAAATTTCTCATTAGATCTTCATTCAATTCCAAGTAGAAGCTGCCCTACATGCAGTCATGTTCTAATGCATGAATTGAGTCTATAAATTGAAGCTTCATGCATGGAATTAGAGAAGAATGCTAAGAGTTTTATCTAATTTGCTGCATAACTAAAAACCCTACTATACCTCTCAAGTTCATCCTCAATTCAGCTTAATTAGAGTGTTTTCGCCATACATTCCTTCTTGAGCATAGTGGAGAAGATCTTGTTGGTGGACTATCTGAAGTATCAAGCTCAAACTTGTGGAAATTCTACTGAATTCGTGGAAGTGATCTTCAAAGGTAATGTTTGGTCCAAACCCTCTTATGAATTTATCATGAATAGCATGTTTGAAACTCAAATTAAATGTAGTTAGAGCTTATTGATTCTGAATTCTTCCGTTGTATGTTATATTGCTCCTTCAACCTGTTAGTCTCGGATCATTGGAGTCCATGATATGTAGGTCCATTGGGTCTCCTTGCTAGCTCAATACAGAAAAAATTAAAGAACTAAGTGGAGAATTTAAAATATTCAAATTCGGGTTTTAGGAAAAATTGTATTTTGTATGAGATATAATTTACAACTAAATAATTAATTTATTAATTACTAATTTTTTAAGGTATACTTGATCATTAGCATGAAATTGTTTTTTAAACTTGATTAATGTAATTAATCAAAGCTAAGTGTCAAAGACAATTTATATATGATATTAAATTTATATATTTTATTTAATTTAAATGGTTTTAATTTAGTAATTTCCAAAATTTGAAAATTGTATTTCATTTTTTTTTAATACAAAATTAGTTAGTGAAAAATTCAATTGTTGGATTTTCCCACTAAGTGGACTTTGAGGTGGCATTTCCCAAACTTGACACCTAGAGATTACATTCTAGTGGAGTTTGAGGTGAAAGACATGCAAAATAGGATTTTGCATGTGTTTTCTCTATAAATGGTTTTGTTTTTGAAATTTGTAAGACTAATGCTTCCACAACTTTTGACCTAAACTCTTCCACCTCAACTATCCTTTACTCTCCTTCTTTCTATAGGGAAATTCCCTTATTTTCTCTAACAAAACGGTCCCACAACCGTGTTCTTCAACCGGAGAATAGCAGGGATTTACCGTTGGTGGTGTCGTTTGTGCACGGGAGAGGAAGCTTGCAGTGGAGTCTTCAAAGGTTGTATTTTCTATCCCTTTTGCATGCTTATTCCTTTTTTTATTGCAATTAGAGCGTTGTCGATTTCATCGCTTCCGTTGTGCATGCGTTCTTTATGTTCCAACAAATGGTATCAGAGAATGCTTATAACGTTCCATTGCATTTTGTTGGGTGTTATGCATGTGATGAATGTTTGATAACTTGTAGAAATACAAGTTATTTATACTGTTTTATTTAGATATTACGGCCAAAAGAAAGGAAAGTTGCATCAATTGTATAGAAATTAGCTAAGAAATGCAAGAATTATAAACTGTTGTCAATACACCCACTAACACCATTGTAATGGTAGAAAAGGATGTTTCCATTCTGTTTTGCAGGAAATCAAGTCACCGCATGCATTCATGGCTCAAGATAAAAAAAAAACAATGCATTTACGTCGCATTGCGCCTATCATTACGGAATGAATAGATGATCAACGCAATGACGGCGCATGCGACAATCGATCAAGAGCTAAGCAATCAACGCAATCTCAACCGCATGTGGTAATAAAAAATAACACCTTATGTGGACAAACGATCAAAGATGCAAAAGAGCAACGCAATTGCGGAAGATCCAGACACGTGTATAGCTGATTGTTGTGCATTTCTAATGGGATTAATCACGTAACAAAAGGAATATTCATTCCACCATTTCTGGAATTTCCATAACAATAAAGTGGGGTCGACACTACAGAGAGTCAAAGTTGAGCCTATAAATAGCCTCTAAAATTCTATTGGAAAATATACTTGATACGGGCATATTTTGATGTTTGTATATTGAGAGAGAGACTGGTCTGAAGAGCCTGATCGGAGAAGATCCGGGAAGATTTAAGAGATAAAGTCAAGAGGTGAGTCTCAGGGCAAATCCTTTCAATCCCCACCGTTGAAGCTTAGTACCAAGGTCACTTCTATTGAACGAGCAAGCCTGAGAGGGAAGCTCTTCTTTTCATCCATTCCGTATGTCGGCAAGCAAATCCACCGTCTAGATCCGTGTCAAGATATTGGGACTCTTCTGTATTTGTTTCTCTCTCTTTATCATCAACTGTATTCATCTTCCTAATCTCTATTATTCACACCATGTATCAGACGCTAAATCTTAGTATTGAATGTCATGATTATTTCCATCTCTATCTTTCTGTCTATTTTCGTTTCTCCATGATGTTTTCTTAATACCCTGGTAATCAGCATGAATCTAACAAGTAAATTAATCTGTGGTAAGGAAATAAACATGTTTAGCTAAAGCATGCTCGACAGCATCTTCACCTGTGAGAGCATAAATGAAGATGTCATTCCCCTTGTCGAGAGAAGGTTGAAAGAATGCATTAATTAAAGCGAGAAGTACTTCCAGAGATGGAAGCAACCTTGTGTTCATTACGTTCATCCCTGTTTCACCACAGAGATGTGGGAACATGGCCGATCACCGAGCGGTGTACGCCAAGGGAAAGCAGAACCGTAGTTATGTCTTTAACGCAATTAATAACTTGCGATGATTATACTAGTTATCTTTTCTATTTCTGGTTCATACATGAAGACTTGCCACCGCATAACACGACCCTTTGTATAATGTTCATAGTCAGTCTCAAACTCAGTATCATGTATCATGTATCCTGTATCTTGTATCATAATAGCTTAGGTTTACTTTTATGCACTTTCATCTTATTATCGCAACTTTACTTTATCTGCACAACTTTACTTTATCGCAATTTAAATACTTATATAAACACAACTTTCATTAATTGGAAAAAAATTAGTTGCATATATCACGAACGCGCATTAATAAAGCAATCTCTGTGTTCAACCTCGGATCACACCGAGAAACTTGCGTTGGAATTATACTTGGTTTCAACGCAAGGAAACTTGTGAAAACACATAGCATACTACAGGCATTTCATTAATAACGCATACATCTAGAAGTAGTATCGCATAAAGTATGAATAAGCATAACACAACATCCACATTCCATTTCCATCTTCCAAGTCATCAGGTTTATGGCAAATGAGCTTGTATGATCCATCATTTTCCATATTTGTCTACATGCTTAAAGATATAAATTTAGCGTGTCAATGTTTGGTTGACTAAAGTGGATACATTACGGTTTTGGCATTAGTTTTCATTTAATTTCTTGTTGAAATTTGTAATTGTTCACATGTATATGAGCTTTACTGGGTGGCAAAGGGTCTGTAAATTTGCTAGAATCATTAGGGTCCTTATTAGGCTATAATTGCTCAGTTTCGGGAAAGCGGCCAACTTCAATTTGGTGGAGAAAAGCTCACAGACTCAAGAGTTTTCTTCTAAACCTGGTCCAGACCCGAGAACACGAGGTCTGACCTGACTCAATCCTCAGTTGGTTTTTTCCTCGTTCCTCGCACGTGACCCAGTTCCTTCTGCACTTCATGCGCTTGCAGTTCGTCAGTGACCCGACCTGCTTGAAGCTCTAACCTACGTGCTCCCACCCGTTGACCATGCCAGTGTGCATTAACCGATCGATCCAGATGTTTAGACCAGTCCAGTTGACCTGGTTAAGCCGGTTTAACCGGTTCAACCTGGTTTTTAGTGTTTTCAAGGCGATTCGAGTGGTTTTTGGCCGATTCGGGTTGGTTCAAAGTGTTTGATACTGGTTCAAGGGAGCTGCTTGTTGAATTATGTAAAATTTAGTTATTTGTTTGCTTTTAATGCCAAAATCTATCCACTTTAGTGTTGTTTACTTACTATGCATGTGATGTATAATATTGTTTGATTATATGTGCATAAAGTATGCCATATAATTTTTTAAAAACCCCACCATAGGATAAGCATGTGGTATGCATTTTTTATATATTATAAGTGTTATAATGTATATAGTATGCATGGTTAGTTTTAACATAAGTGTTATATTAAAGCATGTTTGTTTAAGGAAGCGTGTTATAGATGAATTTTCTAGGGTTATAAATGCAATAATTTATTTCATAATTGTTATAAAATAACCTAGACTTTTAAAATCTATAACAAAGATAAGATACATGCTCACCTAGGGTTAACTGGTACCATTCAATAGCCTTTTTAGGAGTTAGAATAGGTCGATTACTTATAAAGCAAGTGTTGTTTACTTACCAGGGGCGATCTTGTCTAAGGTTGGGGGTACTTAAGTTGACGGTTTATGGGACACCTGGAGATCAAACTGGCGTCTAAGTCAATAACCCTAGTTTTATGAGCATGCATGAATGGTGTAAGGTAACAAAATTTTTTAATCACCTAGAAATCATAAGTTAATCCCAGTATAAGAGTTATACTAGGAAAAATCATAAGTTAGTAAAGATCTTGACCCTAAACGGTAACTAAGTACTATAAGGATAAGTGTTATGCTGGTATTAGTATTTAGTCAAGAATGTCTTGATTCTGCAAAGGAGTAGTCGACTGCCCTTCGTTGGGGGCTATTTTGACTCACTGTAGTATCGTAGTGATAACTTGTAGAAATACAACTTATTTATACTTTTTTTATTTAGATATTGAAGCTAAAAGAAAGAAAAGTTGCGTCGATAGTACAGAAATTGGCTAAGAAATGCGAAAATTCTAAAATGTCGTCAATGCACCCATTAACACCATTGCGATGGTAGAAGAGAATGCTTCAGTTCTATTTTGTAGGAAATCAGTCACCGCATGCGTTCATGGCTCAAAAATAAAATGAACAACGCATCTACGTCACATTGCGCCCATCAATCAAGAAAGATAAAATGATCAACGCAATGACGGCGCATGCGACAATCGATCAAGATCTTAGTGATCAATGCAATTTCAACCGCATGCGGTAATAAAAAATAACACCGCATGCGGCGATAGATCAAAGATGTAAAGAGCAATGCAATTATGGAGGATTCTGACAAGTGTACAACTTTCAGGTTTGCATTTCTGATGGGTTGATTGCGTAACAGAAGGAATTTTTTATTCTGCCATTTCAGGAACTACCTTAACAATATAGTGGGGACCACAATTGCAAAGAGTCAAGCTTCGCCTATAAACAGCTTCTGCAAATTCACTGGAAGATATACTTAAATACATAGAGATGTGCATATATTGATTTCTAAGAGAGAGACTGGTCTGAGGCGACTGTCCAGAGTAGATCTGGGAGGAACCACTAGACAAGCCGAGAGGTGAGTCTCTTAGCAAAGAATCCCTCCAATCCCTGTAGTCGAAGCTCTGTACAAAGGTCACTTCTACCGGGAAGGCAAGCCTAAAAGGGAAGCCTTCCTCTCCACCATTTTCACACGCTGGAAACCATAATCTCCTTTCAGGATTTGTGTTAAGATGTTGACACTCTTTCTGTATTTGTTTCTAATCTCATTTCATCACTTGTATTCATCTTCTTAATTTTTCATTCACACCATGTATCGAACGCTTAATCTTAGTATTAAATGTTATGATCATTACCATTATCATCTCTCTGCCTATTTCCGTTCATCCATAATCCATTTTCTCCATGATGTTTTCCTAATTCCCTGGGTAATTAGCAAGAATTAAGTGAGTAAATTAATTTGTGTTAAGGAAATAATTAAGCTTAGCTAAAGCATGCTCGATGGAATCTTCACCTGTGAGAGCAGAAGTGAAGGTGTTATTCCGCCTATCGAGAGAAGGTTCGAAGAATGCATTAACTAAAGCGAGAAGTACTTCCAGAGATGGAAGCAACCTTGCGTTCATCACGTTCATCCCTGATTCACCATAGAGATATGGGAACGCGGCCAATCACCGAGAGGTGTACGCCAAGAGAAGCGAAACCTTAGTTGCATCTTTAACGCAATTGAAAAACTTGCGATGTTTTTACTAATTACTCTTTCTATTTCTGATTCATCCATAAAGACTTGCCATCGCATACCACGATCCTTTGTATAATTTCACAGTTAGTCTTGACCTCAGTATCATGTGTCATGTATCTTGTATCTTGTATCATATTAGTTTAGGATTTTACTTATCAACATAATTTTATTTCATCGTAATTTATTTTCCTGTATAAACCAAATTCTTTATTCATTGTAAAAACAGTCGAATGTATCACAAAAGTAACGCATTAACGAAAACAATCTATGTGTTCGACCTCAGATTATTCTGAGAAACTTGCATTGGAATTATACTTGGTTTCAGTGCAAGGAAACTTGTGACACGCATTACTCCATATCATACTATAAGCATATCATTAACGGTGATAATTACGGACCTTGGAAATCGAATATTAACACGATACTAGTAATAAATGATCTCCAATTCATTTTAACGAAGGAGTGTCCTCCATCCCCTGGTCCAAATGCAAACCGAACAGTTCAGGATGATGGAATACGAGACATGCAGCGGAATAAGGATCTAATTACACTCTAATTACTTCTAATTAAAAGGAAAATAGCATGCAAATATAGGAAAAAACAGTAAATTAAAAGGGATATAATACAACGTTTGTAGCTCTTGAAATGCTTTTATCTCCGCCCAAACACGAACCGGACAACCACTAGAACTAACCTAATATCCTCTGAACTCAGAACCGGGTTGTGAGACCCGATGGATGAAGAAATCGAGAGAGAGAAAGAGATTGAAATAGAAGATGGATTGGTTTTGGGTTGGGTTTTTTTTTTCAGCCCAATTTAGAAAATAATTTTGGCAAAATGTCAAAAGTTTTCTATCCAATTTGAAAGCCTAAATTTATAGAAAAAAGCCATGCAACAATTGCATGAAACAAATTCATAAAAATCCAACACCTCAAAATCCACTATCTAAGTGGGCTTGATGTCTCTACTATAAGCCAACACCTAGCTCACTATCTTGTTAGTGGAATTATCCAATGAAAGTTTGGATTTTCCCACTAACTTTAGTCAAAGTCAAATTTTGACCGAAAAGTCAACATTTTCACTTTTTATGATTTTTTCCGTGTTGACTAATTTTAACCTCCCGAGCATGAATCCCCATTCATTTTCTTGAAATTCAAATCACATTTGAATATAAGGCCGGTCAAAGTTTGACTATTCAAAGTCAAAAGTTAATTCTTTGAATTTTTACATCTTTGACCATTTCCATTATTTCCGAGCTTCCGAATATGAACGTATTCATATTCTTGATATTTAAATCACATTTAATCATTAAAGCTATATCTCTAAACTAAAAACCGACCACTATATCACATATACTTGTCAGTTTCTCTCTCTTCACCTAATTCGAACAATTCGAATCATTCTATCATATTGTTCTATGTTTATTCCATATGAGCTAGTAGGGGAACCTAAGGAACCTATAGATCATGGGCTCCAACGATCCAAGATTAGCTAGCTAAACTCTTTTAGACGGAGCTAATCAACATTCGTTAACTAACGGGTCATTCCACTATAGTCACGTAGTTGCACTCCCCTCACTATAGATATATTTCTGTCCATATGATATAACAATGATTAGTAAACTAATCCTTCACAGGTTGTTCGTAATTTCGGTTGGGTCATAAAAATCGTTTTACACCCAAGACTACATCTTGTTCCTTAAGTTTCACTAATCCTCTAATGAATAATTGGTTTAAGGTCCAACTATAAACCGAACCCCTCTCGGGCCAAGGAGAGGGTGGGGCCCTTTGTTCAAGACCTAGATTTAGTACTAAAGGGAACAACCTATCTACTATCCCTATAACAGGTAGGAGTGAATTCCGTCTTGCATCTTATGTTCCCAGCTATCCACCTGATCTTACCCCTGAAATGGGAGGCTTATTGGGCCAGCGATTATGAGCTTCCCTCATCTATGCAAATCTAAGGATAATTCCGAGTGAACAGGAGTTCATAGTTAACTTAGGATTAAGATTAAGTTACCTAGGTCATCAATTAACGAAATAGTCAGTTTTATACATAAAACGGCGTTTAGAACATAAAAAGTGACTATTTCATGGTTCAATCTTATGTAAACTCTTTACATAGGATGCCTCCACTTTCATGTCTCCATATGAATGGTTTAGGGTCACATCGTTTGTACTAACTACAAAATGGGTCGCATCCATAGTGTCTCCAGAATAAGGTGTCCAACCTTATTCATATACTATAGACCATTTTGGCTATATATTTGAACTTGATCCAAATTTATGTCACTACATAAAGTTCAAACTTACATTAAATAGCCTCAGGACATTAGTTTATTGGATTCAAGATTACAATTTCAATAACAATTTTATTGAAAAACAAAACATAATATGTTTATCAATTTACAAACTACGAGTTTTAGGACATAAAATCCAACACGGGATGCGTATGAAAGATGGGTCAAAATTAATGAGAAGGCTCGAGTTTATATTTTAGCCAGTATATCTAATGTACTATCTAAGAAACATGAAAGGTTAGCTACTACAAGAGAGATCATGGACTCTTTGCAGGGCTTGGTTGGACAACCATCCACATCTGCCATGCATGACGTTTTTAAATTCGTTTACAACTGCAAAATGAAGGAACCTCCGTAAGGGAACATTTTTTGAACATCATGGTTCACTTCAATATTGCAGAAGTGAATGGAGCTGTAATGAATGAGAATAATCAAGTGTGATTCATCATGCAGTCTCTTTCGAAGAGCTTTTGTCAATTCAAAACGAATGCTATGATGAATAATATAGAGTATAACTTAACGACTCTTCTGAACGAACTCCAGATTTACGAATCTATATTAAAAAATAAAGGTTCGGAGAAAGAAGCAAATGTTCTGTTGGGTTAAAACTCGCAGTTTGTAAAAAGATAAACATTTTCTATAGTCAATAAACTTATTATTGATTCTATAAATTGTATACATAAAAGTCTAAATCCAATAAACTAAGATCCATGGCTATTATATGAATACTTGAACTTTATGTAGAGACATAAAAATTGATCAAGTTCGAGTAAATAGCAAAAATGATCTATAGTACATGATTAAGGTTGGGTACCATATTCTGGTAACACTATTAGATGCGGCCTACTCTGTAGTTGTTACAAAGAGTTGTAAAGGCATATGCTTGTCCTCAAGCGTATCTTCTACTAAGGCAATAATGCTCAATTCCTATCCTAGATTTTTGTGTCGATTGGTTGCTTCGAATGCTCCACTTAGGCACATTACTTGACAACGCAATTTCCTTCTATCCTTGCTAAGTCGTAACAAAGACCTACTTTATTCTTCTATACAACGAATTTCTGCTAAAAAATTCTTTTCTAGTTTTAGAAAGAATGTTTACCTCTTCTTTATCAAAACAACTTGATGCGTCTATATGCGGTGGTCAAACTTTGCATCATTTATTAGAGACTGTTGGTCATGGTGAAACTCTTCGTTTTGGCTTGTTCCCACGGGTGTCATACGAATATCCAACCATGGTTGTGTGCCAATTTCAACTTTAACTCATGTATTTCAGAGGAGTTGTCTCTTGCATTCTTTTATTTTTCTTTTGCATTTTCATATTGCGTTGTTCTTGGAAACCTACCTTCGTTTTGGCTTGCTCCCACAGGTGTCATGCGAACATCCAACTTCGAGGAGGGTCCTTTCATAAATTAACTCATATCTGGTTAGGAATGTTTTTTAGTTTTCCCTTGCACTGACATTGGAGTTTTGTATGAAATTTATGAATTTTTTTTCATAGAAAATGAACGCATTTTTTTAATGACCACATCACTTGATCTCATCTGCTCAAACCTTCCCCACCCCTAAATTTAGAGATGCACAAGGTCCTCATTGTGTTGTTTGGACAGAATAGACAAACACTTAGACAAAATTTCAAAAAGAAGGTTTGAGCAAAATTTTGAAGGGTAAAAGGTAAAGCATTGCTAAGCTACGAATTAACTAAGTGTTAGTTAGAAATTACAAAGTATGGGAAATGATTCTAAGTGAATGAATATTATACATCATGGCAGCGTAATGAATAACGCAAAAAGAAAGATTAAGAATATCGCAAAGTTGACAAAGGATGATAAAGAAGAGGCACAGGCAAAAAGAGAGAAATTTACTCAATTGTATTGAATATTAACTAAGTACACAAATAATTAAAATCAACGCAATACAAAAATTTCTGCCTGTACAAAGAATCAAAGAATTTCGTTAACTTAGAAAATTAATGAATTGAAATTATCTTTTGAATCTGATTCAGACAGGTGTATGATTAAAAATTAACACTGCACTTCCATTAATGCAAATACATTTTTGCTGAGGATGGGCAACAATGCATGCACCCCCGTAACACACCGCTTAACTAAACACATTTTTGGAGGATTTTGCGCACGGTATTGCTACCAACACAACACTACCTCAACATAGTGCATTTTGCTAAGGACGGCCAAAGGACACACATGCGTGCAACACACCCCTCAACACAATGCAGTTGAGTGTAATGGATGCAAGGTGTCTCTTGTCATGGAATGTTCCCATCATCGCGTTATATACAAATTTTTATTTTTCTTTTTACTTCATCAATAATGCCAGTTGATAAGACTTAGCGATGTTCAACTTTTCATCCAGTCATTCACAAAAAATTTTAAGAACATCGCTACAAATGCATACGAATTTAAAGGAATTAAACATGACATGGAAAGACACTAATGAATTAAATTGTAGGAAAATATAGAAAGCATTAAAGGCTAATTCTAATAAGCAGTAAATAACATAATTTAGAAAGCAGTAAAGGAAAGTTGTAAAGAAAGCAAGTAAACATAGATATGAGGATGCTAATTGAAAGAGTTTTTCAGAGTTACCGCAATAGCATCCCCTACAGGCAGTTAAGCTTGCCTGCGCAATGTCATCAAGGACATTGTTCACCTTCTTGCCTCATTCTGCAATGTATACAGGGAGAGATACAATCTAATTCCTTCTGGAGTCACACCAGGTATGGGGAATGCATTGCACTTCTCAACCCTTGCATTCTCCGCAACCATAGGTTTTGAAATTCTGGCACTTATTCTGGTTCTGATGTGCTCCTGCGCAAAAAAAGCACCTGATCTCTGGGTCCACTTATAATTTCCGGATTACTTCAGTACTTATAAGCCGTCAGACTACTCTCCGCGTTGAACAGCCAGTACAAAAAGATCTGTCCTGCACATACTACAAACGTACTCAGCAATAACCGTTAACTAATCCCTGGCAACGACGCCATAAACTTGTAAAGGCATAAGCTATACAATGATGCAAGCAAGGTTCAAGTCCATGTCCCCGTTACCAGTTCCCCGACAACAACGCCATAAACTTGTAAAGGCATAAGCTATACAATGATGTAAGCAAGGTTTAAGTCCATGTCCCCGTTACCAGTTTCCCAGCAACGGCGCCGTAAACTTGTAACGGCATAAAATGAGATGATGCCATACAACACTCAAGATGCTGTGATTCTAAATAGGCATATGGATTGTCATGAATGATGGATTATACAAGCTCATGTTACTATAAACTCAATGACTTGGAATGGAAATGGAATGTGGATGTTGTGTTATACTTATTCAGACACACTTTATTTATGCGATACTACTTCTAGATATGCGTTATTTATGAGAATCTTGTAGTATACTATGCGTTGTTACAAGTTTGCTTGCATTAGAACCAAGTATGATTCCACCGCAAGTTTCTCGGTGTGATCCGAGGTCAAACACAGGGATTTCTTTAGGTTAAATGCATTATATTTGTGATATATGCGACCGGGGGTTTTTCAAATTAATAAAAGTTGTGCAAGTATTTAAAAATGCGATAAAGTAAATTGTGCAGAAAAGTAAAGATAAGCGAGAAAAATGCGATAATAAAGTAAATTGTGATAAAAGTAAAGTGCGATAAAATAAACCTAAGCTATGATGATACAAGATACAGGTTACATGATACAAGATACCGAGGTTGAGACTGACTGTGAAGAATATACAAAGAATCGTGTTATGCGGTGACAAGGCTTATGTGCGAAGCAGAAAGAGAAAGGATAATTAATACAAATGTCGCAAGTTCCTTAATTGCGTTAAAGATATAAGTATGGTTCCGTTTTCCTTTGGCATACACCTCTCGATGATCGGCCGTGTTTCCTACATCTCTGTGCTAAAACAGGGAGGAACGTAGTGAACGCAAGGTTTCTTCCATCTCTGGAAGTATTTCTTGCTTTAGTTAACGCATTTTTCTAACCTTCTCTCGACAGATTAGAATGGCATCTTCACTTCTGCTCTCACAGGTGAAAATGTCGTCTAGCATGCTTTAGCTAAACATCTATATTTCTTTACCACAAATTAAGTTACTTGTTTAATTCATATTAATCACCAAGGAATTAAGAAAACATCATGGAGAAAGCAATTAATGGAGGAACGGAAATAGACAGAAATGTGGAAATAAGAATGATCATGACAATTAATTATAAAATCAAGCGTCTGATACATGGTTGTGAATGATTTAGACTAAGAAGATGAAGTACAATTGATGAATAAGAGTTAGAAATAGATATAGAAGAGTGCCAACGTCTTGACACCAATCTGGATGGAGAGATTGCTTGCCGGCGTAGATGGAGTGAACGGAAG
>NC_052358.1:28898840-28952562 GCF_009727055.1 Benincasa hispida
TACAATTGATGAATAAGAGTTAGAAACAGATATAGAAGAGTGCCAACGTCTTGACACCAATCTGGATGGAGAGATTGCTTGCCGGCGTAGATGGAGTGAACGGAAGGATGAGCTTCCCTCTCAGGCTGCTCAACCAGTAGAGTTGATCTAGGTATAGAGCTTCACAGTGGGGATTTGGAATGATTCACCCTGAGACTCACCTCTCGGCCTTGTCTCTTTTCTTCCCAGATCTTCTCTGATCAGCCTCTTTGTCAATAGCCTCGTATCAATTATCCCCCATATCGAGTATATCTTTCAGTGAATGCTTTGAGGGTATTTATAGATGAAAGCTTTGACTCTCTGACTTGTGTGGTTCTTACTTTATTATTGTGGAAATTTCGAAAATGGTGGAATAAATATTCCTTCTGTTATGCAATCAGTCCGTCAAAAATGCACAATGGTTAGTTGTACACGTGTCAAAATCCTCCGCGATTGCGTTGCTCATTTGGATCTTTCGATCAGTGCTCGCATGCGGTGTTGTTTTTTATTACCGCATGCGGTTGAAGTTCAGCTCTGGATCGATTGTCACATGGGCCGTCATTGCGTTGATCGTCTATTCATTCCTGAATGATGGGCGCAATGCGACGTAGATGCGTTAATCTTTTTCTCTTGAGACATGAATGCATACGGTGACTTGATTTCCTTCAAAACAGACTTGAAATATTCTGTTCTACCATCGCAATGGTGTTAGTGGGTGTATTTTTTACAATGTATAATTACTGTATTTCTTAGCTAATTTTCATACAATTGATGCATGCTTTCTCTCTTTTGGCCGCAATATCTGAATAAGGCAACATAAATAACTTGTATTTCTACAAGATATCAAGTTTGCATAAGATCGGACCAAGAAATAACCAAGAAATAAGTCACTCTTACTTTATAACGCTATTTACTATATAAGACTGACTATTTCACTTAGATGACCTAGGTAACTCGATCTTAATCCTGAGCTAACTATAAACTCCTGTTTATTCGAGATTATCCCTAGATTTGTATAGATGAGGGTTGGCTCAATAGCGCCGGCTCAATAAGCCTCCCATTTCAGGGGTAAGACCGAATAGATACTGGGGACATAGGGTGCAAGACGGAATTCACGCCTACCTGATTTAAGGATAGGAGAAATTTTGTTCTCTCAAGTATTGAATCCAGGTCTTGAACAAGGGGCCCCATCCTCTCACTGGGCTGAGAGAGTTTCGTTTAGTGACTGGATATCGAACCAGTTGTTCATTAGAGGATCAGTAGAAACTTAAGGAACAAGAAGTAATCTGTGAATGGTCGTCTTACTAATCATGGTTAAATCATGTGGACATAATATATCTACAGTAAGGGGAGTGCAACTATGGGCTTTAGTGGGGTGACCCATTAGTTAGCGAATGGGAGTTAATTCGGTGTAATGAGTTTAGCCAATTAATCTAAGATCGCTGGAGCCCATGATCTGTAGGTTCATGAGGTCCCCCTACTAGCTCATAAATTGATTATCTTTAGAGTAGTGTGATAAGTTAATTTGAAATGTTCAAATTAGAATTAAAGGAATAAGTAATTATATGAGACATAATTACGCGTGAAGAAGGGTATGAATATTTCATAAGTTTTATAGAAGATTATTCTAGGTAGGGGATATTTACCTAATGCACCAAAAGTCTGAAACTTTTGAAAACTTCAAAGAATATAAGGTTGAGGTTGAAAACCAATTAGGTAAAAAGATTAAAACACTTCGATTGGATCGAGGTGGTGAGTATATGAACTTAGAATTTCAAAACTATTTGATAGAACATGGAATTCAGTCTCAACTCATAGCTCCTGGCACACCTCAGCAAAACGGTGTGGCGGAAAGGAGAAATAAAACCTTTTTTAACATGGTTCGTTCCATGATGAGTTATGCTCAGTTACCCAATTCTTTTTGGGGACATGCTCTTCAAACTGTAGTGTATATTTTGAACATATTTCCCTCAAAAAGTGTTTTTGAAATGCCTTACGAGCTCTAGAGAGGACGTAAAGAAAATTTACGTCACTTCAGGATTTGAGGTTGTCCAGCACATGTGTTGGTGCAAAATCCTAAAAAGTTTGAACACCGTTAAAAAGTATGCCTATTTGTAAGAAACAAAAGGTGGTTTCTTTTATGATCCTCAGGAAGACAAGGTATTTGTATCGACAAATGAAACCATTCTGGAGGAAGACCATGTGAAGAATCATCAATCTTGCAGTAAGCTAGTAATAGAAGAAATGTCCAGAGAAACGACAAATGTGTCAACAAGAGTTGTTGATAGAGCAGGTCCATCAATAAGAGTTTTTGATGAAACTAGGACTTCACATCCTTCTCAAGAGTTGAGAATGCCTCGTTGTAGTGGGAGGGTTGTGCAATAGCCTAACCGGTACATAGGTTTAATTGAAGCTCAAGTCATCATACCAGATGATGGTTTAGAGGATCCGTTGTCTTTTAACCAAGCAATGAATGATGTGGATAAAGACCAATGGATTAAAGCCATGGACCTTGAAATGGAATCTATGTATTTCAATTATGTCTGGGATCTTATAGATCAACCTAATGGGACAAAACCCATAGGTTGCAAATGGATCTACAAGAGAAAACAAATCCAAGCTGGTAAGGTACAAACCTACAAAGCTAAACTTGTGGCAAAAGGGTCTACCCAAAGAGAGGGGTAGATTATGGAGAAACTTTCTCTCCAGTTGCCATGATAAAGTCAATTAGAATACTTTTATCCATAGCTACATTTTATGATTATGAAATATGGCAAATGGATGTCAAGACAACTTTTTTGAATGGCTATCTTGAAGAGAGTATCTATATGTCTCAACCAGAAGGGTTTATAGAGCAAGATCAAGAGAAAAAGGTTTGCAAACTTAATCGATCCATTTATGGATTGAAATAAGCTTCTAGATCCTGGAATATGAGATTTGACACTGTGATCAAATCTTATGGCTTTGAACAAAATGTTGAAGAACCCTGTACAAGAAAATCGTTAACAAAACTGTTGCTTTTTTGGTGTTATATGTTGATTATATTCTACTCATTAGGAATGAGGTAGAATTTCTTACTGACGTTAAGAGATGATTGGGTTCACAATTCCAAATGAAAGATTTGGTAGAAGCACAGTATGTTCTTGGAATCTGGATAGTTTGGAATTGCAAGAACAAAACATTAGCATTATCTCAAGCATCTTATATAGACAAGATGTTGTCTAGGTATAAAATACAAAATTCCAAGAAAGGATTATTACCTTTCAGACATGGAATTCACCTGTCTAAGAAACAAAGTCCTAAGACACCTCAAGGGGTTAAAGAGATGAATCAAATTCCATATGCTTTAGCAGTAAGGAGTTCAATGTATGCAATTTTGTGTACTCGTCCCGATATATGCTATGCCGTAGGAATAGTCAGCATATTTCAGTCCAATCCTGGATATGATCATTGGACTGTTGTTAAAAACATTCTCAAGTATCTTCGGAGAATGAGAGATGATATGCTCGTATATGGTGCTAAGGATCTGATCCTTACAGGATACACTGATTCTGACTTTTAGACTGATATTGATTCGAGGAAATCAACTTCGGGGTCAGTATTCACTCTAAATAAAGGAGTAGTTGTGTGAAGAAGCATCAAGCAGAGTTGTATTGCTGACTCCATAATGGAAACTGAGTATGTAGCTGCAAGTGAAGTAGCAAAAGAAGCAGTATGGCTCAAAAAGTTCCTGACAGATCTGAAAGTAGTTCCTAATATGCACCTACCCGTCACTCTCTATTGTGACAACAGTGGAGCAGTTGCAAATTCAAAAGAACCATGAAGCCATAAAAGAGGAAAGCATATCAAGCGAAAGTACCATCTCATCAGGGAGATTGTACATAGAGGAGACGTAATTGTCACCCAGATTGCTTCATAAGATAACTTAGTTGATCCGTTTTCAAAGGCCCTCTTGGCTAAAGTGTTTGAGGGTCACCTAGTAGGACTAGGTCTACGAGTTTTGTATCACTAGGGCAAGTGGGAGAATTTATGGGTATTGTAATGCCCTAGTTTATTGTATTTGTACATTTTATTCCCTCCATGTAAACTCAACATTGTATATGTTTGTATATATTGATCCACTGAAGTTTTAGTCCAAGTGGGAGTATTGTTGGGTTTTATGTCCTAAAACTCGCAATTCGTAAAATGATAAACATTTTCTATAATCAATAGACTTATTATTGATTTTATAAATTGTATACATCAAAGTCTAAATCCAATAAACTAAGACCCATGACTATTACATAAGTACTTGAACTTTATGTGGAGACATAAGAGTGGATCAGGTTCAAGTAAATAGTCAAAATAATCTATAGTACAAGAATAAGGTTGGGTACCTTATTCTGGTAACACTATTGGATGTGGCCTACTCTGTAGTTGTTACAAAGAGTTGTAAAGTGCTACATATGATGTTATTCTAATTTGTACATGTTATGGCATGAGGAGTGGTGGTGTCCTATGCAATGAGTTTGCATAAGATAGGACCAAGAAATAAGTCACTCTTGCATAAGATCGTAATTGGATTAGCTCTAGAGTTGCGTGATAAGTTAATTTGACACGTTCAAATTAGAATTAAGGGAATTAGTAAGAGATATAATTACTTGTTTAATTTGAGAACTAAACAGAATAATAAAATTTATATTTAAATATGATTTAAATATATGATGATGGATATGTGTAAAAATTAATTTAATATTTGATATTAAATTAATTAGTTTTATTTAAAAGTTAATTTAAGAAATTAATTTTATAAAATTAAAATTTTCAGTTTTAAAATCAAAATGGATTTTAAAAATCAAGTTTTGATTTTGAGATAAAATTGGAAAATTGGAAAAAAAACCATCGTCTAGCGCCGATGGTGTAGCGTCGCACGGCTATCGTCTAGCGCCCACGCCTATCGCATAGCACCATCGCCCAGTGTTATCGTGTAAACCCCGAACTCTAAGTTTCCCATATAAGCATGTTTAGCAAAAAAAAAAAAAAAATGTTATATCAATTATTTGATAAGTGGAGAGCCATGTTTACTTATAAAAGTTATAAAGGAAGGGAAGGAAAGACAAATTAAATGAAGAAGCTCACTAATTGGATTTGGCTGGAAGCACTAAGTGTGGGGTGATATGGTGGTTTAACCATTGAACATGGAAGGCGGCAGGAAGAATAAAAGAAAGCGGAACTTCAGAAGCTTGGTTTCAGCAAATGGCATGAGAAAATTAAGTGAAATCGGTGCCATTTGAAAGCTGGGAGAATCTAGTTTTCGAGGTTGTTTTGCCGAAGAAAGATCTCAGGTGAAGAAGAACAAAAAGTGAAGGATTTGCAGAAGGGGCAGATTCTCAGATTAATCAGTGCCCGAGGTGAAGATTGGAAGCTCCAGATCAAACTAGAAGGAATTTTCGGCTGATAAGAAAGTTAACTCAATTCTAAACAAGTTTGTAGAAGGAATTTCTTAAAAATAGTTATGGATTTTGAGTTATAAATTTTTGAAGTTAAAACAGAAAATTTGTGCGTAAACAAGCAGCTGCTTAGGAAGATTAAGAGGCAGCTCACGAGTGAGAGCGAGAGTGAGAGGTGGATCTTTCTAATGCCTGTCTCTTATACACATCTAGATGTGTATAAGAGACAGGAGCGAGAGGGAGCGAGAGTAAGGGAAAGTGAGAGAGAGAAAGAGGAAGTGAGAGCGAGCGAGAGTGAGAGGTGGATCTCGCTAGGGACGAAAATCTCGGTAGTTTTGTGCTGAATCTCGCTGAAAAGTGCCAAATCTCGCTAGGAATGGTAAATCTAGCCCATAAGGATGACCTCGCTCATGTGGGTGATCTCGCTCATGATGATTATCTCATTAGTAATGATGATTTTGTTGATAAAAGTTTCATTAGTAAACGAACTATCTAAGGTATTTTGCTGAGAATTCTAAGGAATCTAACCGGGAATTATGTCCTTTCAGGCCAAGAAGAGCTAGGAGAGGCATATAAACCGTTAAGAGCCTCGACGAGCAGTGAGTGACTAAAATGAACTTAATGCTTTCAAACTTATGCATATAAGACCATGTAAGTTACAATGATGTTGATGATGAATTTATACTTCCTCAAGCAACAAATGTTTAATGAATAGCTTAGCGTATCTCCTCTGGCTCGAATATGTTTTAACACATGCCAAGGTATGTTGTGCATTCATTACAAAATTTAAGTTCCTAATGTTGAAGCATGCATTCTGGAGGAAGGCTATGATAGAATGAGTCATTGTGTAAATGGCATGCAATGAAACTTAATTTGATACTAGGAAATAACCTAGTACTGAAGGACATGGAGAAGGTATCTGAGTAATAGTACCTAAGGTCTTGACGGTACTTAGAAAACTCCACGTGCACGTAGGTAGTTTTTAATGAGAGGCTAAAGTATGGGTCTCCTAGTCCATATATCACCAAGAGGAGGCTGAAGTATGGGTCTCTTCGCTAGTAACAGACGTTGGGAGCTAGAGTGATGTAGGCTCGTTCTCAACTAAGGAATAATGATGTTTAATGATGTCTAAGAATGGTTATCAATGTTTATGTTTAGAGGAAGTTGCTTGAGATGCTCATCGGTATATTTACAAGTTTATAGTGATATAATGCATGGTGTAATATGATTATATAGTCACTCACTGGGCTACTAGCTCATAGATTTTCTATGTTTTCCTTTTCCAGGTAGTGGTCAGATTCTTCAAGGTTGATCCTGCTGCTTCTTGCCACTGAAAGGCCCGACTTGTTAAGAAGAACTTAGGTTGGTGGTCTGTCTATGTACACATGTTTTGAGAGGTACTAGGGCTTTGTTAGCGATGTTTGGATCCAACTGTAAATATTTTACCCGTAGATGTTATGTCATGATTGTTTGCATGTGTTGATATAATCTTATGTAGAACCTTATGGAGGCATGTTGTATGTATACATTAATAATATTTAACAAGTTGGTATTTAGGTTAGAAGGCTAAAGTGGTAAGTGCTGGCAGTAGGGCTAATAACTACCACCGTCATATCCTCTTCCAGATTTAGAGGATAATCTGGGAGGGGGTGTGACAAGTTGGTATCAGAGCATAAGGTTTTTGGAATAAGAGGCAAATTTCATGCATAAGTCTAAGTCCCTAAAGTGTGAGTTCCTGACATATGTACATTGTAATAGGTGGAATGTCGAGCCAAAGTGGCAAAGAGAGTAAGCAGACAGAAGGCAGGAATACTGACCCTACCAATAAGGGCCTGGAGGTTAGAAAGAACCCATCGGGTGGAAAGAGGAAGGTGAACGATCCAGTGGGCTAGGAAATGACGTCTGAGGGAGAGTCTAGTACTCCTCAGGCAAGGGCAGATTCCCAGCTAGAAGATATAGTTTTTGACAGGATAGCGCAAAGGTTAGCAGCCAATGTGGGCTCAGTACGAGCCGACCTAAGGAAGGAATATAGTATTGAGAGGTTTAAAATCCTAGAGATTGTGACATTCGAAGGTACAGCAGACCCAGCTGAAGCCGGGTTATGGCTAGATGTAGTTGAAAACTGTTTCAATGTTATGAGTTTTCCAGAGGACAAGAAGGTAGGGCTAGCCACCTTTCTACTACAAAAAGGAGAGGAGAAATGGTGGAAAGTGATATCCACCAGATGAGCCCGTACAGATGCGATGTTATGGCCTGAGTTCAGGAAGGCCTGTGAAGACAAGTATTACCCCAGCTCGTTCCGAGATGCAAAAAGGGATGAGTTCCCCAGACTAACGAAGGGAACGATGTCAGTGGCAGAATATGAGTAGAAATTTATAGAGTTATCGCAGTATGCTCTACCAATTATTGCTGAGGAAAGAGATAGATGTAGGAAGTTTGAACAAGGTTTGAGGAAAGAGATTAGAACTCCGGTAACATCTACGGCTAATTGGTTAGACTTTAACCAGTTAGTAGAAACGGCGACACGAGTCGAGCGGAGTTTGGAAAATGATAAGTAGTTGCAAAGGGGCAGTGAGGCTGTAGTAGGGCCCAGAGACAGGAGATCTCGACCTCCAGTTGCAATTCAGACTAGTGGAAGCCAATTCAAGAGTACGAGTTGCAGGGATCCAAGAAGAGGAAATCGAGACCCTCGGCCAGTGCAGTCAGCTGACCAGAGATGCCACGAACTGGTGGGTCGATAGCCAGCACAGACAGGAAACTGATGTGCCCTAGTTGTTGCAAGAGGCATCTTGGACTATGCTATAGTGGCATGGGGGTATGTTTTCAATGCGGACAGGCAGGGCACTTTCAGAGAGACTGTCCCCAGATGGGCGAGGATGCCCCAACAGCACAGTAGACAACCTCCCAGAAATTTAACCAACCCAAGGGCACTGGAAATCGAGGCGAAGGGTCAAGTGGTGCCAAGTAGAAGAGTGTCGTAGGTTGACCCCAGCAACAAGGGCGAGTGTATGCCGTGACACACCAGAAGACAGCGGAGTCTCCAGATGTTGTGACCAATAATGTCATATTATGTGGATAGTTTGCATATGTTTTATTTGACCCTGGTGCCACACATTCATTTATATCCAACATGTTTGCATCTAGTATAGATAGGTTGTTTGAGCCTATGCATGAAGAGCTATATATCTCTACCCCTATGGGAGATGTGATAATAGTAGATAAATGCTATAAACACTGTGAGATGCTGATCAATGGTCAGGACTTTTATGTTGATTTACTTCCCTTGGATTTGTTAGAGTTTGATGCTATCCTAGGGATGGATTTCCTAAGTAAATATCGTGCTTCAGTGGACTGCTACAAGAAAGAAGTAGTGCTCAGAAAATCAAATGGTCGGGATGCAATTCTGGTAGGAAGCAAAAGATTAACTGCGGGAAATTTGATATTAGCAGTGAAAGCTAGGAAGCTGCCGAGTAAGGGATGTAAGGCCTATCAGGTTCACGTAGTGATTGCTCAAGGGAAAGAGCTGAACCCAAAAGATGTCCCTATGGTAAATGAGTTTCAGGATGTATTTCTTGAGGAATTATCGGGATTTCCACCCGATAGAGAAGTGGAGTTCACTATTGACTTAATTCCAGAAACAACTTCTATATCGCAGGCATCATATAGAATGGCGCCAACTGTGTTAAAAGAATTAAAGGTTCAGCTACAAGAGTTAATTGACAAGGGATACATTCGACCTAGTGTATCGCCTTAGGGAGCTCTAGTGCTATTTGTAAGGAAGAAAGATGGTACACTTAGATTGTGTATCGGCTATAGGCAGCTGAATAAGGTAACGATTAAGAATAAATATCTGTTACCACGCATTGATGATTTGTTTGATCAGCTAAGAGGAGCCACAGTGTTTTCAAAGATAGACCTGAGATCGAGTTATCATCAATTGAAGGTAAAGGAAACTGACATTCCTAAAACTGCATTTAGAACAAGATATGGACATTATGAATTTCTAGTAATGCCATTTGGACTGACAAATGCCCCTGCGGTATTCATGGACCTTATGAACAGGATATTTCATCCCTACTTGGACCAGTTCGTGATAGTATTCATTGATGATATATTGCTATATTTTGGCAGTAGGGAGGATCATATGACCCACGTGAAGATAGTATTGAAGACACTGCGAGATAGGCAGTTGTATGCTAAGTTCAATAAATGTGATTTTTGGTTAGATCGGGTTGTATTTCTCGGGCATGTTATTTCAGCAAATGGTATCTGTGTAGATTCCAAGAAGATGGAAGCAATAGTTAATTGGGAACGACTCACGATCGTTTCAGAGATACGAGTTTCCTAGGTTTTGCAGGTTATTACTGGAGGTTTGTGGAGGGTTTCTCTAAGATAACCCTTCCATTGTCAAACCTGACCAGGAAAGGCGTGAGGTTTGAGTGGTCGTCAGAGTGTGATCATAGTTTTTCAGGAGTTGAAACAGAGGTTAGTATCGGCGCAAGTGCTTACCTTGCCTGTTCCAGGTAAGGAATTTGAGATTTATTGTGACGCATCCCGACAAGGATTGGGATGTGTGTTGATGCAGGATGGGAAAGTGATTGAATATGCCGCTCGTCAACTTAAGAAGCATGAGAGCATTTATCCTACGCATGATCTAGAGCTGGCAGCAGTTGTTTTGGCTCTGAAGTTGTGGAGACATTATTTATTTGGAGAGCATTGCAGAATATTCACATATCACAGAAGCTTAAAATATATTTTTGATCAAAAAGAGTTGAATCTGAGACAAAGAAGATGGATTGAGTTGATCAAAGATTATGACTGCTTCATCGAGTACCACCATGGTAAGGCTAATGTTGTAGCGAATGCGCTAAGTAGGAAATCCTCGAGACCCAAGGCCATTATTGGCTCAATGAGAGGAATGCTATTGCATGAATTCAGGAATTCTAGAACCACCTTATCAGTGGGACAGACAGGAGTGATAGCTACATTCTAGGTAAGGCCTACCCTAGTAGAAGACCTTAGGCAGGATCAGTTGAATAACCCTGATCTTCAGAAGATTACTGATGATGTAAGTAAGGGAATCAGAGCTAACTTTCAATTGAGAGCAGATAATGTACTAGAAAAGGAGCGAAGAATGTATGTGCCTAATAGGCTACAGCTTAAGCAAGCCATTATGGAAGAAGCACATAGTTCTGCTTATGCTATGCATCCAGGGAGCACCAAGATGTATAGAACTTTGAAGAGATCTTACTGGTGGCCTGGGATGAAGAAATACATAGCAGAATATGTGGACCGATGTTTAGTCTATCAACAAGTGAAACCTAAGAGACAAAGACCAGCAGGATTACTCAACCCACTCCCAGTGCTTGAGTGGAAGTGGAAGCATGTGACAATGGACTTTCTATTTGGATTGCCTAGGACGCCCTCAAGATACGATGGCATTTGGGTAATAGTCGATAGACTAACCAAGACGGCCAAGTTTATACCAGTAAAAGTTACTTTTACACTAGACTGTCTAGCTAAGATTTATGTGGATAGGATAATCAGTCAATATGGAGCCCTAGTGTCGATAGTGTCAGATCGAGACTCGAGGTTTACTTCAAAATTTTGGCCTAGTCTACAGAAGGCTATGGGCACTAAACTGCATTTCAATATGGCTTTTCATCCACAAACAGATGGACAGTTGGAAAGAACTATACAGACACTGGAGGATATGTTAAGAGCTTGTGTGTTACAATTCAAAGAAAGTTGGGATACAAAATTTCCGTTGATCGATTTTGCATATAACAATAGCTACCATTCTAGTATTGGAATGGCTCCCTATAAAGTGTTGTACGGCCGACCTTACAGAACCCCAGTATGCTGGAACGAAGTTGGAGAACGACAATTATTAGGTCCAGAATAGTTCAACAAACAACAGAGAATGTGAAGCTTATCAGAGATAATCTTAAGGCGGCTCGTGATAGATAGAAGAGTGATAACGTGCAGAAATGCATGTTATCATAGTGCTAAGTTCTTAAACAATATTGGATTGCGTTGATGAAATATGTTAAATTGCGTCCATTAAGCATAAATTCTATAATATTGTGGTCGCATCGTTCAGTGCATTAGAACTATTGATTTTTTTATTTTTGTGCAGAATATGCGTTAACGCAATGCAAAGATTGCGATCATAGGAATTCATTGGTCGAGCGCAACTTCACCGCAAGGCTTTGCATTGATTGTGCTCGCAAACATTCGCCCAAGAAGGATCGCTGCAACTTGGTTAGTGCAACATGGTGGGCACATATGGGTGAAAGGATAATTAAGAGTGATGGGACAGAAAGCTGATGACAGTCGGATCCAAATTAAGTTGAGTCAAGAATTAAAGTCAACCAGGAGAGAGAAGCCGCCTTTCACCATGGATACGCTATAAATACCAAGGGCATTCTTCAGAGAAGGGGTTGATCGGTTGATGAGTTAACTAGTTGCTTTTGTTCATAATTTCCTTTCCATTTTAAGGAGGAGCAAGAGAAGAGTAGTGGCACCGGAGATCGCCCAGGGCAACTCGAGAGAGAACCTTAGAGCATAAGAGTAGAGAGCGGACCGACTCTCACGAGAGCGAGATTATCTTTAGAGCATGAGTGAAAACAGTGTAAACACCTGGCAGCAAGAAATTTCTACCAGGCTCTTTATTATACTTGCATTGTTATTTTGTACTTCATCTTCATATCTATTCAATGGAAGTTCTATTTCTACATTTGCTCACTCTCTTAATACGCATGAGTAGCTAAACTAGTCAAATGGGTTGAGAAGAACTAAGCTAACATGACCTAGGAAGTTCATTGCGTGCGATTGTCTTGTTTTATGCTATGCAAAATACCCTTTAGAGTTACTCGAGAGAGAGTCTAAAGAAAGAACCTAATGTCTCGAGAGAGCTAGTTTAGAATCTGGACTCGAGAGAGAAAGATTAGAACTGTATAGACAAGAGATAGGGACTTAGAGATAAGCTCTGTTTGTCAACTTGTATCGCATGCATCCTTGAGATGGGAATGATATTATGTGGTCGCATATTTGTGTGGTTGTCATGTTGTCATCGCATAAATAGAAATAGAGGTTTATGTGTAAACCCTGTAGACTTATCGCATATATATCGCATGCGTTCTAGCCTTAGAAGCCGTGGTATTCACGCCGAGAGGTGGTTTACTGTTGTATGCATGTTGCATGATCGCAAGCATGAACGCATTCTAGGGAGTGTTAGCCAAAACCCTTCTCAACCCGTTCACCGCATATTCATCGCATTTCCTGTTTAACAACTCTTTTCAAACTCTGCCGCATTTGTTATTTATCTTTAATCAACACAATCAATAAAACAAACACTTTATTTAGTTACCCAGTTACCACAAGGTTTTCATCAAAATTATCAACGCAATCTATTTTCACAAGTCCTTGTGTTTGACCCTGGACTTACCAAGAAACTCAGGGGAATTTACACTTTAATTCCACTGGGGAAACTTGAGTGCACAACCCAATTCCATCAACGCATAGCATCCATATTTCCACCACATAATCACAAGCATCAAAGAGCTATGCTGATAAGCGAAAAAGAGAACTAGAATTTGAAGTCGGAGATCGGGTATTTCTTCGATTGTCCCCATGGAAAGAAATTTTTTCGATTTGGGAGGAAAGGGAAGTTAAGTCCGCGATACATCGGACCATATGAAATTGTGGAATGAGTTGGTCCAGCAGGATATAGATTGCAATTGCCTATGGAGTTAACTCGTATTCACGACGTATTTCATGTGTCAATGTTAAGGAAGTATGTGCCTGATAGGCACATACTAGCAGCACAACCAGTACAGCTCAAAGAAGATTTATCTTACAAGGAAGTGGCCATAAAGATTTTAGACAGGAAAGACCAGATACTCAGAAATAAGACAATTCCTTTGGTGAAGGTACTATGGCGTAATCATGGAATCGAGGAAGTAACCTGGGAACATGAAGAGCAAATGAGGAAGAGATATCCTCAACTTTTCAAATGATATATCAAATAAATTTCGAGGACGAAATTTCTTTTAAGGGGGAGGTGATTGTAAACCCCAAACTCTAAGTTTCCTATATAAGCATGTTTAGCAAAAAAAAATGTTATATCAATTATTTGATAAGTGGAGAACCATGTTTACTTACAGGAGTTATGAAGGAAGGGAAGGAAAAACAAATTAAATAAAGGAGCTCACTAATTGGATTTGGCTGGAAGCACTAAGTGCAGAGTGATGTGGCGGTTTAACCATTGAACATGGGAGGCGACAAGAAGAATAAAAGGAAGTGGAATTTCAGAAGCTTGGTTTCGAAAAATGGCATGAGCAAATTAAGTGAAATTGTGCCATTTGAAAGCTGGGAGAATCTAGTTTTCGAGGTTGTTTTGCCAGAGAAAGATCTCAGGAGAAGAAGAACAAAAAGTGAAGAATTTGCAGAAGGGGTAGATTCTCGGATTAATGGGTGAAAATTGAGCCCCAGGCCAAACTATAAGGAATTTTCGGCTGATAAGAAAGATAACTCAATTTTAAACAAGTTTGTAGAAGGAAGTTTCTTAAAAAGAATCCTGGATTTTGAGTTATGAATTTTTGAAGTTAAAACAAGAAATTTGTACGTAAACAAGCAGCTGCTTAGGAAGATTAAGCAGGCAGCTCACGAACGAGAGCGAGAGTGAGCGAGAGTAAGTGAGAGTGAGAGGGAGCGAGAATGAGTGAAAACGAGAGAGAGAAAGAGCAAGCGAGAGTGAGAGGTGGATCTCGTTAGGGACGAAAATCTCACTAGTATTACGTTGATTCTCGTTGGAAAGTGTCAAATCTCGCTGGGAATGGTAAATCTCACTCATAAAGATGATCTCACTCATGTAGGGGATCTTGCTCATGATGATTATCTCGCTAGTAATGCTTATTTTGTTGATAAAAGTTTCATTAGTAAACGAACGATCTTAGGTATTTTGTTGAGAATTCTAAGGAATCTAACTGGGAATTATGTCCTTTCAGGCCAAGAAGAGCTAGGAGAGGCGTATAAACCGTTAAGAGCCCCGACGAGCAGTGAATGACTAAAATGAACTTAATGCTTTCAATACTTATGCATATAAGATCATGTAAGTTACAGTGATGTTGATGATGAATTTATACTTCCTCAAGCAACAAATGTTTAATGAATAGCTTAGCGTATCTCCTCTGGCTTGTATATGTTTTAACGCATGCCAAGGTATGTTGTGAATTCATTACAAAAGTTAAGTTCCTAATGTTGAAGTATGCATTCTGGAGGAAGGCTATGATAGAAGGAGTCCTTATGTAAATGGCATGCAATGAAACTTAATTTGATGCTAGGAAATAACTCGATACCGAAGGACACGGAGAAGGTATCTGGGTAATAGTATCTAAGGTCTTGATGGTACTTAGAAAACTCCACGTGAACGTAGGTAGTTCTGAATGAGAGGCCGAAGTATGGGTCTCCTAGGCCATATACCACCAAAAGGAGGCCAAAGTATGGGTCTTTTGCCCAATAACAGACGTTGGGAGCTAGAACGATATAGGCTCGTTCTCAACTAAGGAATAATGATGTCTAAGAATGGTTATCAATGTTTATGTTTAGAGTAAGTTGCTTGAGATGCTCATCGGTATATTTACAAGTTTATAGTGATATAATGCATGGTGTAATATGATTCTATAGTCACTCACTGGGCTACTAGCTCATAGATTTTCTATGTTTTCCTTTTCCAGGTAGTGGTCAGATTCCTCAAGGTTGATCCTGCTGCTGCTTGCCACTAAAAGGCCCGGCTTGTTAAGAAGAACTTAGGTTGGTGGTCTACCTATGTACACATGTTTTAAGAGGGACTAGGGTTTTGTTAGCGATGTTTGGGCCCAACTGTAAATATTTTACCCGTAGGTGTTATGTCATGACTGTTTGCATGTGTTTATATAATCTTATGTTGAACCTTATGGAGGCATGTTGTATGCGTACATTAATAATGTTTAATAGGTTGGTATTTAGGTTAGAAGGCTAAAGTGGTAAGTACTGGTAGTAGGGCTAGTAACTACCACTGTCATATCCTCTTCCAGATTAAGAGGGTAATCAATTTGGGAGGGGGCATGACACATCGTCTAGCGCAGATGCCGATCGTGTATTGCCAGCGCGCCATCATTTAATGCTATCGTCCATCGCATAGCACTATCATTTAGCACGACTCTTCGCATCATCTAGCACTGCACATTACCACACAATCGTCTACTGCATCGCTCAGTGTCGCTTCTTGCTACACGATCTCCTACCTCATCACGTAGCGTCGCTCATTTGATACACGATCACCTACCTCATCACGTAGCGTCGCTCATTTGCTACATGATCGCCTACCTCATTACGTAGTGCCGCTCATTTGCTACATGATCGTCCGGTGCTCGCTCATTGCTACATGATCGTCCAAAGCGCGTAAGTCCAACTCCCAGCGCCTACACTCGTGTACACTTGAGGTTACCGCATGCTTGCTAACCTCTCAAGACTTGGTTGCTGCATGCTTGTCCATGCATAGCCTTCCCTCTCAGCCACACTTTAGCTTCCTTCAATGCCCAAATAACCTCTCAAATGAGCAAGGCTAACGCCCTTGGCTCAACTCCGACGCTTATCACAAGGCCAACACATTGACAAATACTTAGCTATTTTTCTAGCTTCCAATGCATGGGTTATACTTAGCCATTTCTTCTAGCTTCACCCAAGAGTCAAGCGTTAAAACTCAAACTTTTGTTCTAACTTTTCACCATTTTCTCTACAATTACACATTAATTCTCACATCAACCTACTCATCACACTAGTCTCAGTAGATAACATACACAAGTAGAGAAATTAGGGCTCAAGGTTCACATTTACCTCCCCTTTAAGAAAATTTCATCCTCAAAATTTCGCTACAAGTCCGTCAATTAAACAACTGCGGATGCTTGTTTCTCATTTCCTCTTCAGCTTCCCATGTAGCTTCTTCAGTGCTATGGTTTCTCCATAGTACCTTTACCAATGGTATTGTCTTATTCCTCAAGACTTGCTCTTTTCTGTCAAGAATCTCCACTAGTTCCTCTTCGTAAGACAAATTCTCTTTTAACTGCATTGGTTGCTTAGGTAACACATGGGTAGGATCTGACACATACTTTCTTAGCATTGCCACATGAAACACATCATGGATACGAGATAACTCTAAAGGTAATTCTAACTTGTAAGCCATTAGGCTTACTCTTTCTATTAAAAGTTATGAATGTCTTGTATGTGTTTGCTTCACGTTGTGAATAGTTTTGGTTGTTTCTATTATAAGCGTTATAATGGAAATTAGAACTAAAATCGATAAGAAGGAGTTGCATGCGAACTTAGGCGAACTCATGGTTTAAAAGAGTTTTAAAATTAGATTAAGATAGATCTAAGTTCAAGGTTCCCATGGGATTAGCAATCTATGTTTAATCTTTTAAATCGGTTTAATAGAATTAAATTGATTGGCAAAAAGATTAAAATTGTATTAAATCTATCTATAAGGGACCTTTTGTCTAAGTAGGTTCTATCTACGCTGGGGTACTTAGGCTGACGGAAATTGAACACCCCTACCTGGGAACCTACCTAGAAAAGTGAATTAGATAGATTTTCTACAATCATGTGACAGTTATTCAAAGATTCCGTTAAAGAGTTTAATGGATGATGATCAAAAGTTGTTTCAACTTTCCAAGGTAAAAGTTACTCTTGGGCAAACCTAAAATTTCACTTAGTTAAAATTCTTAGCGGTGTTTTTTCTAAGTAAACTAAACTCTAGGTTATAAAATACTCAGTGGGAGGAAGAGATATATATGATATATCAATGATTCCACTCACATTTCTCCCTGACTGTTCACGCCATGAGACTCATGCTTGGTCTCGTGGTGCCCTCGGAGCATCCCCCTTCGAATGGTGTTTGCATGAGTCAATATCAAGGTGGATGGAGAGAGTATTTATAGAAAGTGGGTGAGGGGTGTGTGTAAACACATCCTATGGTTTCCTTCATTGGTTCGCACCGTGAGATCATTCTTGCACTCCCTCGTGGCGCCGTGGTCCCCCTTCGGATGGGTTTTGTGCAGTTGATCAATATCAAGGTGAACTTCAGAACTGGATAGGGCTACTTTAGTTTTTGCCTCAATCGGATTTTTTTCCTTCGGATTGGCTACTTGAGGTGGAACTCTAGGGCCTAAAATGACGGGTCACACTTACGGGAAATTTTTAAGTAAGTTAATGATTTGTTGACCAAATCAATGATGGCTAGTCGTTATAGGAGCAAGAGTTATTCTGGTATTAATGGCTTGTTGAGAATCATCAATTCAGAGGAGGGATAAATTGACCACCGTTCAGCGGGTTTTGTTCTAAACCTTTGAAGCGTCGTTGCGAAACTAGATGTCACACGTGGTTCATTTCAATTTTGCTAAATCGTATTGGATGTAGTATGCTTTTCAACGAGTATTTGCTTAAACCTAACGTAGGTCAATGTGTTTTTTTTTTCAGCAACATGTTTGATTTTTCGTTAAGTGCCTCTAGTTTTACCGATTTCATATAGTAGAAAGAGTCCGTTAAAACATATTTCGTAGTAAACGACCACGAGTTTGTCATGGTTGAGAAGTATCCTCAAGTCCTGACCCTTGATGCACCCTGAAGTGTTCGTAATGCATATGAGGTGTGGATGAAGGCTAATTCATTGGCCCGACTTCACATATGGGCTAGCATACCTGATGCTTTGGCCAAAAAGGTTGAGAACATGGTCACTGCACATGAGATCATGAACTCATTACAAGAATTGTTTGAACATTAGTTCTCACTTTTCGAGCACAAAGGGATGGACGACAAAGAAACTAGTAGTGTCAGTTCCCAAGTTAACCTCCAAGAAGAGAAAGCAAGTGTTGCTGACTCTGTTAAAGTTCATCAACGAGAAGTGTTCTCTGACATGGAACTTGGAGCTTATTGATAATGGGTAGAAATGCACATTATCATAGTGTTAAGTTCTTAAACAATGTTGGCTTGCATTGATGAAACATGTTAAATTGCATCCAAAAAGTAGCATATTCATAATATTGTGGTCGCATGCGTTCATCGCATAGGAACAGTTGATTTTTATATTTTTATGCAGAATATGTGTTGACACAAGGCAGAAATTACAATCATAGGCAATCATTGGTCGAGTGCAGCATTACCGCAAGGCTTTGCGGTGATTGTGTTCACAAACATTTGCTCAAGAAGGATTGCCGCAACTTGGTTAGCGCAACTTGGTCAGCGCATCTAGATGAAAGGTATAATTAATCATGATGGGACAGAAAGCTGATGACAGTCGAAACCAAATTAAGTTGACAGCCGATAACAATAACAAGTACATTCAGCTTTTCGGTGACAAATATTCGGCGTATCAGTTGGGAATTAAAGCCATCCCATATGTGCAATCATAAGAGAGATGCCGCCTTTCATCCAAGAAGCTCTATAAATACTAAAGGCAACCTTCAGAAAAGGGGTTCACCAGTTCGAAAATTCATAAGTCCGGATCGCACATCTTTGTCCATAGTTTTCCTTTTTATTTTAAGGTGGAGCAAGAGAAGAGTAGAGACATCGGAGATCGCTCAGGGCAACTCGAGAGAGAACCCTGAGGCGTAGAAGTTGAGAGTAGGTTGACTTTCGCGAGAGCGAGATTATCTTTTGTACACGAGTAGAAAGACAGGGTAAAAGCTTGGGAAGCAAGAGATTGCTACCAGGCTCTTTATTCTATTCTTGCATTGTTGTTTTGTACTTCATCTTTATATTTATACAATGGAAGTTCTCATTCTACATCTGTTCACACTCTTAGTACGCATGAGTAGCTAAACTAGTCGAATGGGTTGAGAAGAACTAAGCTAACATGGCCTAGGATGTTTATTTCTTGCGATTATCTTGTGTTATGTTGTTCCAAAAATCCCTTTGAAGCTACTCGAGAGAAAGTCTAAAGAAATAACCTAAGACTCGAGAGAGCTAGGTTAGAATCTAGACTCGAGAGAGCAAGATTAGAACTACATAAACAAGAGATAGGGACTTAGAGATAAGCTCTATTTCCCAACTTGCATCGCATGCATCCTAGAGATGGGAATGATGATATGTGGTCGCCTTGTTTGTGTATCATTGCATAGACAAGAATTAGAGGCTTATGTGTAGGACCTATAGACACCTTTGCACGTACATCGCATGCGTTCTACCCTTAGAAGCCGTGGCATTCGCACCGAGAGGTGGTTTACTGTTGTGTGCATGTTGCATGATCGCATAGCATTAACGCATCCTAGGAAGTGTTGGCCAAAAATTTTCTCAACCCGTTCACCGCATATTCATCGTATCTCCCATTTTATCAACTCTTTTCAAACTCCGCCGCATTTGTTTATTTTTCATTAACGCAAACTAAAACCTCAACAACTATTGATTTATTTGGTTACCGCAAAGTTTTCCTAAAACCACCGCATACTGTTTCCCCAAGTCCTTGAGTTCGACTCTGGACTTACCAGGAAACTCAGTAGGGTTTACACTTGGACTCTATTGAGAAAACTTGAGTGCTCAATGCAATTCCATCATCGCATATCATTCACAATTCCACATCATAAAATAACACATCAAGTTTTTGGCACCGTTGTCGGGGACTTCTACAAAATAGTGTGGTAACGGTAATTTTTCTGATTTCCTTGCAGACTCTCAATCTCTGGCGAATTACGACCCGGAGATTGAAAGGACATTTCGACGAAGACTAAGAGACAACTACCAACAACAAGAGAGAACCCAAGAATGGCAGAACAACTGGCAGAAAAGGCTGCGAATGCGAATAATATAATGGCCAACCCTACCCGTCTGGCGAATGACCGCAATAGACCCATTCGGGACTATACATCGCCCAACCTCTATGATTTCCCTCCAAGAATCATGAGGCCAGCGTTAGATGGATCAAGGTTTGAAATGAAGCCGATAATGTTACAGATGATCCAAGCTGCTGGGCAGTTTGGAGGGAGGCGTGGCGAAGACCCGCATGCTCACCTCCGGAGCTTCATAGAAATCTGCAACACTTTTGTGTTCCCAAACATCTCTATCGAAGAAGTTCGACTAACCTTGTTTCTATTTGCTCTTTGTGACCAGGCAAGAAAATGGGCGTATTCCCTCGAGCCGGGAGAGATCACTTCATGGGAACAAGTGGTGAAAAAGTTTATGAAGAAGTATTTCCCATCAATTGAGAATGCTAAAAGAAGGAAATTAATAACAAATTTTGAAAGGAAATTAATAACAAATTTTGAAAGGAAATTAATAACAAATTTTGAACAAGAAGATGACGAATCACTCAGCGATGCTTAGGTGAGGTTTAAGTGGCTGGTAAGAGACTGTCCACATAATGGCTTACCAGATGATGACATGAAAATTGTTATGCACTGTGCATGCATTGTGATGATAGATAATGTGCTACAAGCTCATGTTGCCATAAACTTGTAACGCTAAAAATGGAATGACATGTCGTGTTATCGCTTATGCACACTATTCTAAATATGCGTTGTTAATTATATGCTTGTAGTATGCAATAGAGTAATGCATGTCACAAGTTTCCTTGCGGTGAAACCAAGTATAATTCCAACGCAAGTTTCTCAGAATAATCCGAGGTCGAACACAAGGATTGTGTTTGTTAATGCATTACTTTCGTGATACATGCGACCGGTTTTACAATTAATAAAGAATTGGGTTTGTACATGAATTTAAAGTGCGATAAAAATAAATTGCGTTGATAAAATAAAGTTGCGTTGAAAATAAAATTCTAAACTAATACGATACAAGATACAAGATACATGATACATGATACTGATGTCGAGACTGACTGTGAAGTTATACAAAGGATCATGGTATGCGATGGCAAGTCTTTATGGATGAATCAGAAAGAGAAAGAATAACTAGTATAAATAACACAAGTTTGTTAATTGCGTTAAAGATGCAATTAAGGTTCCGCTTTCCCTTGGTGTACACCTCTCGGTGATCGGTCGTGTTCCCATGTCTCTATGGTGAAACAAGAATGAACGTGATGAATGTAAGGTTGCTTCCATCTCATGAAGTATTTCTCGCTTTAGTTAACGCATTCTTCCAACCTTCTCTCGATAGGCGGAATAACATCTTCACTTCTGCTCTCACAGGTGAAGATGCCGTCGAGCATGCTTTAGCTAAACTTAATTATTTCCTTAACAAAAATTAATTTACTTACTTAATTCTTACTAATTACCCAGAGAATTAAGAAACATCATGGAGAAAATGGGTTATGGATGAACGGAAATAGACAGAGAGATGATAATGGAAATGATCATAACATTTAATACTGAGATTAAGCATTCGATATATGGTGTGAATGATAGAGTAAAGAAGATGAGTACAAGTGATGAAATAGAGATTTAGAGACAAATACCGAAGAAGTGTCAACATCTTGACACAGATTTGAATGGAGATATGCTTGCCAGCGTGTGGAAGTAATGAAGAGGAGATCTTCCCTCTCAGGCTTGCTCTTCTGGTAGAAGTGACCTTCGTACAGAGCTTCAACGGTGGGGATTCCTTGCCCGAAGATTCACCTCTCGGCCTTGTCTCGTGATTATCCCGGATCTACTCTGGAAATCGCTTCAGACCAATCTCTCTCTTATATTAGTATATACATGTTTCTATGTATTCAAGTATATCTTTCAATGGAATTGCAGAAGCTATTTATAGGCGAAGCTTGACTCTTTGCATTGTGGTTCCCACTTTATTGTTAAAGTAGTTCCTGAAATGGTGGAGTGAATATTCCTTCTGTTACGCAATCAATCCCATCAGAAATGCACAACTGAAAGCTATACATGCGTCAGAATCCTCTGCAAATGCATTGCTTTTTACATCTTCGATCGATCGCCGCATACGGTGTTGTTTTTTATTACTGCGTGCGGTTGAGATTGCGTTGATCGAAAAGCTCTTGATCGATTGTCGCATGCGCCGTCATTGCGTTGATCATCTCATCGTTCTTGATCGATGGGCGCAATGCGACGTAGATGCGTTGTTCATTTTATCTTTGAGCCATGAACGCATGCAGTGACTGATTTCCTGCAAAACAGAACTAAAAAATTCTCTTCTACCATCACAATGGTGTTAGTGGGTATATTGACGACATTTTATAATTCTCGCATTTCTTAGCCAATTTCTATACTATCGACCCAACTTTTCTTTCTTTTAGCCACAATATCTAAATAAAACAATATAAATAACTTGTATTTCTACAAGTTATCACTAGACTGCCTGCACATGGAGTTCTTTTATCAAGGATTGAATCCCTCTTCGCAGACCGCTGCCAATGCAACAGACACTGGTGGTCTGCTTGGCAAAACATAAGAGGAGGCAAAGAGTATACTCGATCGCATTTCCAAAAATCACGAAGATTGGCAGAAAAGCAGTCAAAGATTAAGAATTAAAGATAATGATGCAAACAACGAGGCCATCGCATCCCTGCAAAACCAGATGACTGCGATGATGAGTTTAATTCAAGGCATCGCAATTAATAACACGGGAGCGAAGAAAGGGCATGTCAACGCAATTTCTCAAACGACCGTAAGCTGTGTCATTTGCAGAGATGCTCATTCAATGGAGGAATGCCCAACAAACCCGCAGTCAGTGTGCTTTATAAAGAATAACCCCTATTCCGACACATATAACCCTGGGTGGAGAAACCACCCAAATTTTGCATGGAAAAATCAACAACAAAAATTCCAACCAGTGGCGCAAGGAGGAGGGCCACCTAGATTTTTCCTGCAAACAAGCGATCCAATGCATAACCAAGCTAGTAGCTCGCAACCACCGCAATCTTCGTCGTTAGAGAGCTTGCTGAAGAAATACATTGACAAAAATGAATCAGTGTTGCAGAATCAAGCAACATCTATTCGAAATCTCGAAATTCAGTTGGGACAAATTGCGGGCGAGCTGAAAAATAGACCGCAAGGGGCGTTGCCGAGCTCGATTGAGCTTTTTCACAATGCTGGGGGTACAGGGAAGGAACAATGCTTAGCAGTCTCCTCGCTAAGTAGCAAAATGACTACAGAAGTAGGGGAGGAACCCATCATGACCAACTTGAATGCGATAACAACCAAGGAGCCATTGACTTATAATTCGAAAAAGCCCGAGAAAATGAACCCTGAACTTGCATCCATCCTCAAGCCTATAGATCTTGAGACAGAAGAAGTCCAGCTACCACCGACTCTGCAAAGATTAAAAGAAAAACAAAAGAAGGAAGAAAAGATCGCAATAGTGGCAGCAACACAAAATGGCATGATCCCACCAAAAATGTGCAACACGGGAATCTTCACGATACCATGTTCAATTGGAGGGTCTACAGTGGCCAAGCACTATGTGATCTTAGGGTAGGTATAAACATAATGCCGCTATCAATCTTCAAACAATTGAATGCTGGCACACTTAGCCCCACAAAGGAAACTCTCCTGCTCATGGACAGATCTTGAATACACCCTGAAGAAGAGTTGAAAAAAGGCGCAATCTGAATTGATAAATTCATCTTGTCGGCAGACTTCCTCATTTTGGATTATAAAGCGGACAAAGATGCCTCCATCTTATTAGGAGGACCATTCCTTTCGATCGTTCGCGCTCAAATTGATGTGCACAAAGGGAAGATTGTAATGAACATTCATGGGGAAAAGCTTCAGATTAAGGCGGTCAAGATCCCTGAGGACAAAGAAAAGAAGGAAAAGCCACCGTGGACATGAAAAGACCAGCTTGGAATAAGTGGTCCCTGAGTTAATATATGACTTAACCTCATCAGGGACACAATCCTTTTGAATATCCTTTCTCGAAATCAATACTTCATGAACTTTTATCTTTTTGTTATTATCGTCTATTTGTCTGCATCTTCTTTCTTATTTAAAAAAAAGAAATAAAAAAAAGATTGCGGTAAAATAATGTTGTTTTGTTTGAAATTATTTGACCCTCTTACTGTTCTTCTTGCAACGATCGAGGCATGGGATTGCGGAGGTGTTACACGAAGAAGCAACTTATCTTACTCCATCACCACAATCCAAAGAGGAAAGATCACTACAAAGAAGATGCATCAATACACAATGCGGGCGACATTGCAAATTTGGGGGTTGTATTCTTCCTTCACGTTATTTCAAATTTTGCGCTACATCGCATTTTAGTTTTAAAAGTTTTATCATCCCATCCTCTTTGATTACCACAATCATTTGACATGGATAAATTTAGTAAGTTACCGCATACTGTCTCTTTGCCAATTATGATTTCAATGATGAAAAACATGCTTCTATTTCTTTCGTATACACTAGAGTCAACTTAACTTTAAGATAGTCACCTCATGAAATATTTCTAGAAGTTAGGGGTTTGCTAGCTTTCTTTCAAACTTCCTTTACAAAGCATTCTAAGAACATCGCATGACTTATTTCAATCTTTTGGCAATGACTACATTGCCGCATTTTAAATTTGGGGGTGGGGTATTTATTTTTGACCTTGCTATTTTGAAAAAAACAATTGAGAATAACAACTCCACTGTCAACGCAATGGGAAACCCATGTTGATAAGAGTTAAGTTGTGAAGGGCACTTACCCGTAGTTGGATATCCGCATGACACACGTGGGGGCAAGCCAAAACGAAAGTAAGTTGTCAGGATCAACGCATAAATTTAATGACCGCAACTCCGCTTCGAAAAAGGTATGAGATTAGTCTAAGAAAGAGTGCATTGCTCGTAGTTGGATGCCCGCATGACACACATGGGGGCAGGCCAAAACGAAGGCAAGGCACTTGGATCAGCGCAAGGTCAGAAAAATAATAATATCAAGAAATATGCAAGGATAAAATCATTTGACACCCCGGTGGAAAAGTTTTCTTTTTGAAATAAATCATGCGATTTCCCAGAATTTAGTAAAGACCTTTTGAAGGTTAAGCTTGCGGTCCCTAGGTCTTAGAAATATTTTAAGAGGAGACTTGAACAAGACTTAAGGAAATTTTGGTATACAGGATTTGAACAAAGTATCCTTGATAAATCTCGGAAAAGAACGTTGTGGACGACTAGCTAAAGGAAATATTTAGCTTATGCTTGAGGACAAGTATTGTTTAAATTTGGGGGTGTGATAACGGGCAGAAATGCACGTTATCATAGTGCTAATTCTTAAACAATGTTGGCTTGCGTTGATGAAACATGTTAAATTGCATCCAAAAAGACTCAAATTCATAATATTGCAGTCACATGCGTTCATCGCATAGTAATAGTTGATTTTTGTATTTTTATGCAGAATATGCGTTGACGCAAGGCAAAAATTGCGATCATAGGAAATCATTGGTCGAGCGCAGCATTACCGCAAGGCTTTGCGGTGATTGTGTTCGCAAACATTTACTCAATAAGGATTGCCGCAACTTGGTCAGCGCAACTTGGTGGGCGCATCTGGGTGAAAGTCATAATTAATCATGATGTGACAGAAAGCTGATGACAGTCGAATCCGAATTAAGTTGACAGCCGCTAACGATAACAAGCACATTCAGCTTTTTGGTGACAAATATTCGGCGCATCAGTCAGGAATTAAAGCCATCCCATCTGTGTAATCATAAGAGAGAAGCTGCCTTTCATTCTAAAAGCTCTATAAATACGAAGGCAACCTTCAGAAAGGGGTTCACCAATTCAAAATTCATAAGTTCGGATCGCACGTCTTTGTCCATAGTTTTCTTTTTATTTTAAGGTGAAGCAAGAGAAGAGTAGAGAGATCGGAGATCACTCAGAGCAACTTGAGATAGAACTCTGAGGCGTAGAATCGGAGAGCGGGCCGACTCTCGCGAGAGCGAGATTATCTTTTGAACACGAGTAGAAAGATAGTGTAAAAGCCTGGAAGGCAAAGAGATTGCTACCAGGCTCTTTATTCTATTCTTGCATTGTTGTTTTGTACTTCATCTTTATATTTATACAATGGAAGTTCTCATTCTACATCTGTTCACTCTCTTAGTACGCATGAGTAGCTAAACTAGTCGAATGGGTTGAGAAGAACTAAGCTAACATGACCTAGGAAGTTTATTGCTTGCGATTATCTTGTGTTATGTTGTGCCAAATATCCCTTTAGAGCTACTTAAGAGAGAGTTTAAAGAAATAACCTAAGACTCGAGAGAGCTAGGTTAGAATCTAGACTCGAGAGAGCAAGATTAAAACTTCATAAACAAGAGATAGGGACTTAGAGATAAGCTCTGTTTGCCAACCTGCATCGCATGCATCCTAGAGATGGGAATGATGATATGTGGTCGCTTTGTTTGTATATCATCGCATAGACAAGAATTAGTGGCTTATGTGTAGGCCCTATAGACATCTTTGCACGTACATCGCATGAGTTCTAGCCTTAGAAGCCATGGCATTTGCACCGAGAGGTGGTTTACTATTGTATTCATGTTGCATGATCGCATAGCATGAATGCACCTAGGAAGTGTTAGCTGAAACTTTTCTCAACCCATTCACCGCATATTCATCGTATCTCCCGTTTTATCAACTCTTTTCAAACTCCGCCGCATTTGTTTATTTTTCATTAACGCAATCAACAACCTCAACAACTATTGATTTATTTGGTTACCGCAAAGTTTTCCTAAAAATTACCACCGCATACTGTTTTCCCAAGTCCCTGAGTAAGACCCTGGACTTACTAGGAAACTCAGTAGGGTTTATACTTGGACTCTATTGAGAAAACTTGAGTGCTCAACGTAATTCCATCATCTCATATCATCCATAATTCCATATCATAAAAAACGCATACTTATTTAGGTTATGATACTGATCCCACTACTCTGCAAAAGAGGAGGAAGTCTAAAGATAGTAAATATGCTTTATTGGTCTTGGAGATGTGTTTGGTAGAGAATGATGATTCTACCTGAATCCTTGATTCAGGTGGTACTATTCATGTCAGTTCTTCCTACCAAGGATTTAGTTCCTGGCAAACGTTGCCATAGAGAGAGATGACTCTTTGAGTCGGTACTGGTGAGGTTGTTTTAGCTGTTGCTATTGATAGGCTAAAGTTATTTTTGGACAAGAAATGTTATCTATTATTGGATAATGTTTTTGTAGTTTCTCATATCAAGAGGAACCTAATCTCGGTTTCTTACCTCATTAAACAAGGCTATATCGTCTCTTTTTTTTAGAATAAAGTGTTTATTTTCAAGAATTGAATGGAGATTGGTTTTGGTTCAATGGAAAATAACTTGTATGTACTAAGGTCATTATTCATAAAAGCCTTGTTTAATACTCAAATGTTCAGTATGGCAATAACAGCTAAAAGACCAAAGGTTTCTCCAAAGGAAAACACCCATCTTTGGCATCTAAGGTTAGGTCATACCAACCTCAGTAGGATTGAACAGTTGGTGAAATGTGACTTCTAAAGAGTTTAAAAGAAAACTCCTTGTCGGTATGTGAATCATGCCTTGAAGGCAAGATGACCAAATGACCTTTTACTGGAAAAGGTAATAGAGCCAAGGAAGCCTTGGAGTTTATACATTTAGACTTTTGTGGTTCGATGAGTGTGAGAGCTCGAAGTGGGTAAGAATATGTCATCTCTTTCATTGATGATTATTCAAGGTATGGGTATCTCTACCTAATGCAACGTAAGTTTAAAGCCCTTGACAAGTTCAAGGAGTATAAGGCTGAATTTGAAAATTTGTTAGGTAAGAAGATAAAAACACTACGATCTGATTGTGGTGGAGAGTGTATGGACCTCAAATTCCAGAACTATATGATAGAACATAGAATTACATCCCAACTCTCGGTTCCAGGTACACCAAACCAGGATGATGTATAAGAAATGAGAAATAGAACCCTGTTGGACATGGTTCGATCTATGATGAGTTATGCTCATTTTTCAGACTCGTTTTGGGGTTTTGCAGTGGAGATTGCATGCTACATCTTTCTGAAACATTTTTTGAGCTGTGGAGAGGCCATAAAGGTAGTTTACGCCACTTAAGGATTTGGGGATGTCCGGCCCACATGCTTGTGGCTAACCCCAAGAAGTTGGAATCGCATTCGAAAGTTTTCCTCTTTGTAGGCTACCCAAGGTAAACAAGGGGTGGATACTTCTATGATTCGAGTGAGAACAAAGTGTTTGTTTCTACAAATGCTATCTTCATGGATGAAGACCACATCAGGGATCATGAACCACGAAGTAAGCTTGTTTTATGTGAGACTTCTAGTGAGACTACTGAGGGTTCAACAAAAGTTGTTGAGGTTGGTTCATCTAGTCAACCATTTCAAGAGTTGAGACTGCATCGACGTAGTGGGAGGGTTATGAACCCACCAAAATGCTACATGGGTTTGACTGAAGCCCATAACATCATTTCTAATGATGGGGTCGAGGATCCATCGTCTTATAAGCAAGCAATGGAGGATGTTGACAAAGATGAGTGGATTAAGGCCATGAACCAAGAAATAGAGTCTATGTACTTCAATAAAGTCTGGGAAGTTGTGGATCAGCCTGATGGGGTAAAACCTATAGGTAAGTGGATCTACAAGAGAAAACGAGTTGAAGATGGAAAGGTGCAGACCTTTAAGGCTAGACTCGTGGCAAAAGATTATACCCAGGTTGAGGGAGTGGACTATGAGGAAACTTTCTCACCTATTATCATTTTAAAGTCTATCAGGATACTCCTGTCCATAGCCACATTTTATGATTATGAGATATGGAAAATGGACGTCAAGACTCCTTTCTTAATGGAAATCTTGAGGAGACCGTCTATGATAACTTGTAGAAATACAAGTTATTTATACTGTTTTATTTAGATATTGCGGCTAAAAGAAATAAAAGTTACGTCGATAATATGCAAATTGGCTAAGAAATGCGAGAATTATAAATTATCATCAATACACCCACTAACACCATTGCGATGGTAGAAAAGAATGTTTTAGTTCTGTTTTGCAGGAAATCAAGCCACCGCATGCATTCATGGCTCAAAGATAAACTGAACAATGCATCTACGTCGCATTGCACCCGTCAACCAAGAATGAGAGATGATCAACGCAATGACGGCGCATGCGAAAATCGATCAAGAGCTTAGTGTTCAACACAATTCCAACCGCATGCGGTCGATAGATCGAAGATGTAAAAAGCAACGCAATTACGGAGGATTCAGACGTGTGTACAGCTGTCAGTTGTGCATTTCTGACAGGATTGATTGCATAACAGAAGGAATATTCGCTCCATCATTTTAGGAACTACCTTAACAATAAAGTGGGGACCACAATGCAAAGAGTCACAGCTTCGCCTATAAATAGCTTCTGCAATTCCATTGAAAGATATACAGGAATACTTGATACTTGATATTTGATACTTGAATACTGGAATACATAGAAGCGTGTATATACTGATTTGAGAGAGAGACTAGTCTGAAGCAATTTCTAGAGAAGATCCGGGAAGAATCATGGGACAAGGACGAGAGGTGAGTCTCCGGGCAAAGAATCCTTTCAATCCCCGTCGTTGAAGCTCTATACGATGGTCACTTATAATAGAAGAGCAAGCCTGAGAGGGAAGCTCTCCTCTTCATCCATTCCACACGCCGGCAAGCATAACCTCCATTCAAATATGTGTCAAGACGTTGACACACTTTCTGTATTTGTTTCTTAACTCTATTTCATCACTTGTACTCATCTTCTTAATCTTTCATTCACACCATGTATCGAATGCTTAATCTTAGTATTAAATTTTATGATCATTTCCATTATCATCTCTCCGTCTATTCCCGTTCATCAATGATTCACTTTCTCCATGATGTTTTCTTAATTCCCTGGGTGATTAGTAAGAATTAAGCAAGTAAATTAATCTGTGTTAAGGAAATAATTATGTTTAGCTAAAGCATGCTAGATGGCATCTTCACTCGTGAGAGCAAAAGTGAAGATGTTATTCTGCCTATCGAGAGAGGGTTGGAAGAATGTGTTAACTAAAGCGAGAAGTACTTCAGAGATGGAAGCAACCTTGCATTCATCACGTTCATCCCTGTTCACCATAGAGATGTGGGAACGCGGCCGTTCACCGAGAGGTGTACGCCAAGGGAAAGCGGAACCTTAGTTGCATCTTTAACGCAATTAACAAATTTGCGATGTTTTACTATTTATTCTTTCTCTTTCTGATTCATCCATAAATTCTTGCCATCACATACCACGATCCTTTGTATAACTTCACAGTCAGTCTCGATCTCAATATCATGTATCTTGTATCTTGTATCATATTAGTTTAGGATTTTATTTTCAACACAATTTTATTTTATCAACACAATTTATGTTTATTGCAATTTAAATTCATGTACAAACCAAATCTTTTATTAATTGTAAAACCGGTCGCATATATCACAAAAGTAACACATTAACGAAAACAATCCATGTGTTCGACCTCAGATTATTCTGAGAAACTTGCGTTGGAATTATACTTGGTTTCAGCGCAAGGAAACTTGTGACAACGCATTACTCCACAGCATACTACAAGCATATCATTAACAACGCATATATTTAGAAGTAGTATCACATAAAGTGTGCATGAGCAATAAAACAGCATCCACACTCCATCTCCATCTTTAGCGTTACAAGTTTATGGCAACATGAGCTTGTGGTTCATTCATTCATATCATATTTATTCACATGCTGTAAGAAGATAAAAACACCGTGTCAAGTTTATGGCACAATGCATGCACAGTACATCTCCATTTTCATGTCATCAAGTTTATGGCAATGTCAACAATCTACATGGCTCAACCAGAGGGGTTCATTGTTCTAGATCAAAAGCAAAGAATTTGCAAGCTTAATAAGTCCATTTATGAGCTGAAACAAACGTCTAGATCATGGAACATTAGATTTGACAGTGTAGTTAAATCGTTTGGCTTTAATCAAAATGTTGATGAGCTTTATGTTTATAAGAAAATCATCAACAACTCAGTAGCTTTCCTGGTACTATATGTGGATGATATCCTACTCATTGGGAATGATGTAGGCTTTTTGACTGACATTCAAAAGTGGCTAGCCACCCAATTCATAATGAAAGATTTGGGAGAGGCACAGTATGTTCTAGGGATCCAGATCATTCGGGATCATAAGAACAAGAGGTTAGCCTTGTCTCAGGCATTGTACATTGATCAAATGTTGATTAGGTATAGGATGCGGGATTGCAAGAGAAGTTTATTACCGTTCAGACATGGAGTCGTTTTGTCTAAGGATCAATGTCCTAAGACACCTCAAGAGGTTGAGGAGATGAGATGGATTCCCTTCAAATGTTGGAAGCTTAATGTATGTAATGTTATGTACAAGACCTGACATTTTCTATGCAGTAGGGATAGTTAGTCATTCTCAGTCCAATCTAGGATTAGATTACTGGACGGTGGTCAAAACGATCCTCAAGTATCTTCGGAGAACGAGGGACTACATGCTCATGTATAGAGATATGGATTTGATCCTTACAGGATACAGAGACTCTGACTTTCAGACTGATAGAGATTCTTGTAAATCGACATCAGGGTTAGTGTTCACTCTGAATGGAGGGGTTGTAATGAAGCCAAATACATAGCTACTTGTGAAGCTACTAAGGAGGTTGTTTGGCTAAGGAAATTCCTTACAGATTTGGATGTTGTGCCAAATATGTCTTTGTCGATCACTCTATATTGTGATAATAGTGGAGCTGTGGAAAATTCGAAGGAACCTTGGAGTCATTGTAGAGGCAAGCATATAGAACGGAAATATAATTTGATCAGGGAAACTATGCATCACAGTAATGTGATAGTCACAAAGATCACGTCGGAGCACAATGTTGCTGATCCTTTTAAAAAGGCACTCACGACTAAAGTGTTCGAGGGTCATCTGGAGAGTCTGGGTCTATGGGACATTGATAACTTGTAGAAATACAAGTTATTTATGTCACCTATCTAGATATTGCAGCCAAAAGTTAGTGTATATGCACCGATTGTATGAAAATTAGCTTAGAATTGCAATAATTAAAAATGATCGCAATTACACCCACTAACACCATAAAGATGGAAGAAAAGCTGAATTTTACTCTGTTTTGCAGGAAACCAAGTCACCGCTTGCACTCAAGGTTCGCGAGAAACTGATCAATGCATCTCTATCACATTGCGCCCGTCAATCAATAATGAAGAGACGATTACCCCAATGATGGCGCAATGTGACAGTCGATCCAGAGCTGACACTCAACCGCATGCGGTAATAAAAACAACACCGCATGTGAACTCACGATCGAAAGATGCAGCTGAGCAATGCAAAAGCGTAGGATTGAGACACGTGCACAACCAACAGTTGTGCAGAATTGACAATCTGATTGCATAACAGAAGGAATAATATCCCTCCATCTTTGGAATTACCATAACAATTAGTGGGGACCACAAGACCGGAGTCAAAGTCTTGCACCTATAAATACCCCATAGATTTTAGAGAAAACTTGATACGGGGCGAATTGCTGCTAAAGTGTTGAGAGAAAAAGGTTGAGCTAAGTGCTTAATTGAAGAAATCCGGGAAGAAGACGAGATAAGGCCGAGAGGTGAGTCTTAGTTATATTCTGCCAAATACTAGATTTGAGCTCTGTGTAAAGATCCTTGCTACCGGTTGAGCAAGCCTGAGAGGGAAGCTCTTCCTATCATCAGATCCATCCAACCCGGCAAGCAGATCTCCATCGAATCGGTGCCAAGACATTGGCGCTTGTTTGTATCTGTTATATTTCTTTCATCGTTGTATTTCACTTTCTCTTTATCTTTTCATTCAGACACCATGTATCAAACGCTTAATAGATATATTAAATGTTTCAATAGCTTTCACATTCCATTCTCTGTCTATTTTCATTCACCCGTTAATCACTTTCTCCATGATGTTTTCTTAACTCCCTAATAGTTGATATGAATTAAACAAGTACTTAATCTATGTTAGAGATATAAAATGCGTTTAGCTAAAGCATGCTAGATGGCATCTTCACCTGCGAGAGCATTAGTGAAGATGCCATTCTGATCTATCGAGAGAAGATCAGAAGAATGCGTTAACTAAATCGAGTAGTACTTCCAAACATGGAAGCAACCTTGCGTTCATTATGTTATTCTCTGTCTCACCACAACATGTAGAAGTGTGGCCGATCACTGAAAGGTGTACGCCTAGAGAAGAGTGGAACCGTATTTATAGCTTCAGCACAATTGAGGACTTGCGTTGTTTATATTATTTATCTTTCTCTTTCTATTCTGTTCATAATACTTGCCGTTGCATCCTATGTTCTTTGCATAACCTTCACAGCCAACCTTGACCAAGCATCGTGTATCATGAGCCTATATCTTATATCATCTAGCTTAGGTTTACTATATTTTACTTTCATTTTCGCATCTTTATTGCTTTCATTTACTTTATCACAATTTCATATACTTGTACACAAAACCCATTTTTAAAGATTGAAAAACCTGGTCGCATATATCACGAACATACCACAATAACCTAAAATAGTCCCTGTGTTCGACCTCGGATCCCACCGAGAAACTTGCGGTGGAATTACATTTGGTTCCATCGTAAGGAAACTTGTGACAATGCATGGCATACTACGTGAACATCCATAATTAACGCCTATCTAGCAGTAGTATCGCACCATTTCGTACATAGCATAGATCATCATCAATCATCTATCAGCGTTTTCAAACAACAAGTTTATGGCGCCGTTGCTGGGGACTTGGTTAATGGTTTATTGTTTGAATGTGTTTTTGGTATTTTGCAGGACAGATCTCATTGTACTGGCTGTTCAACGTGGAGAGCAGCCTGACGGTTTATGAGTCCTGGTGCTGAACCGGAATTCATAGCTGACCCTGAGATCTGTCTCTTATACACATCTAGATGTGTATAAGAGACAGGTGCTGGAGTGATCTAGTGATTCTAAGCGGACCCAGAGATCAAGTGTACTATTCGCGCAAGAGTTCATCAGGGCCAAAGTAATTGGTGAAGAAGTATGGCTAATGAAGATATGGCACCCGCAGGAAACTAAATGGGAAATTTACCACTGCAAGATCCAGTTTTTCTTGCTGCTAACCATAATATCCCTATGAGGGAATATGCGGCGCCTGATTTTTATAATTTCTCACCAGGAATTTCAAGACCCATGGTTGAGGGGAATGCAAGGTTTGAAATAAAACCTATTATGTACAAATGATTCAGAATGTGGGACAATTTGGAGGATTACAGGGAGAAGACCCACACACTCATTGGACAAATTTTGTAGACATGTGCAGCACATTCTCCATGCTTGGTGTAACTCAATAAGGACTTAAACTATATCTATTCCCATACACATTGCGGGATGAAACAAAGAGGTGGGCTCAAGCATTAGAGCCAGACGAAACTAATGGATGGGAGAAGTTGGTTGAGAGGTTGATGAATAGATTCTTTCCTCTGTCTGTCAACACAAAGAGGCAGAGGGATGTTTTGAATTTCGAACAAAAGGGTTACGAAACCTTGAGCACCGCCCGGGTACGATTCTGGCAGTTAGTGAAGAGTTCTCTGCATATCGGGATTCCTAATAGTATTTTGATGGAAACCTTTTACAATGGCTTAGACCAATCTACACAAGCAGTTGCCGATGCCTCCGTAGAAGGAGGATTAATGAATAAGTCATATACGGAAGCAAAGAACATATTGGATCACATCTCGCGACATTCTGACAAGTGGGTTGATAACGGGCATAAGTTAAGAGGTCAAGAACAAGAAAGAGTAGAAAGAGTCGATTGTCAACAGACACAATGAGCGCACTGGTCGAGCAAATGACCACAATGACCTCACTCCCCCAAATGGTGGCTAATCAGCAAAGGACTCTCTCTCAAGGAACAGCGCAATTAATGTGGTGACTCATGTAACCACTATGGATTGCACTTAACGGGGAGAGGTACATCCAGTAGATGTCTACCCATGGAATCAACAACCCGTATATGCTATTTACGATGAATCATTGGGCAACATCCACAACCCTTATTGGTGGGGTCACCCTATTTTTGGTTTGCATGAGAATTTCAATCAGGAGAGCCATATTTTCTATCAATTCAGTTATCAAGGGGATCGAGGCAGCCCTCTGGTCTTCACCAATCCAGATTGTAGGCCAAGTAATTCTCAAGATGCGCCACCCTGTGACCAACTATTCGCATATGATACCTCTTACAGCACCACATCTCTGGAGACATCCTTAAAACATTATATTGAAAAGAGCGAGGCAATGAGACAATCACAAGCTAACTCTCTTAAAGAATTAAAAGATTAGATAGATCAGCTTACGAGGGAATTAAAGAAGAAAGTGCCTGGTACGCGACACGAAAACTTAGGAGTATCGGAGCCTATAAAGAACAATGTCATGCAGTGACATTGAGGAGTGGCAGAACGACAACTCCTATTATGCCAAAAGTACCAGATACGGCAACAACACTGGCAGATTTGACTGTTGATGATGACCAGTTACCTAATAACGGAAGAAATACCAGTTCAAAAATACGTTCATGCACAAAAGATGAAGCTCTTCAAGACATGAATTCTCAATCAACGCAACCTTCAGCTAATGACACACAGCAAGCGCAGGACCTCAACAAACAGCCAAGTGAACAAGAAATACGGCGGTATCCTCCACCTTTCCTATCCAGGCTAAAAAGAAGGACGATAGCAAGCAATTTCAGAGGTTTCTGGACATTCTCCAACAGCTACACATTAATATTCCCTTGATAGAAGCATTAGAGCAGATGTTGAGTTATGTAAAATTTCTTAAGGATATTCTCGCCAACAAGAGAGAGATTGGGAAAAATGAAACCGTTGCGCTAACATATGAGTGTAGCGCTCTGTTTCAAAACAATCTTCCTACTAAAATGAAGGACCCTGGGACTTTGACATTGCCCTGCACTATAGAAGGGAAGATGGTCGGGAACGCACTGTGCTATTTGGGGGTAAGCATAAATTTGATGCCCTTGTCAATTTTAAGAAGTTAGACATCGGCGAAGCAAGACCAACCACGATCACATTACAGCTGGCAAATAGATCGATAAAGCTCCCTGAGGGCAAGATAAAAGATGTTCTCGTGCAAGTGGATAAGTTTATCTTCCCGGCAGACTTTGTCATATTGGATTATGAAGCCGATATAGAAATTCCTATCATCTTGGGTCGCCCATTTCTCGCCACAGGGCAAGCATTGATCGATGTGTAGAAAGGAGAATTAACCATCAGGGTCGAAGATCAGGAAGTAAAATTCAACGTACTCAATGCGTTGAAGTACCCAAGTGATATAGAGAATTGCCAATATATCGAGGAACTGTGGGGAGAACAGTGGCACGAACCCCTGAAGGAACTGGAGGAGGAAGATTTTGAAATCAGCGCAATGTTGAAGGAGGATTGCATCGTAATTCATGTTGAATCGAATTTTGAACTACTCAAGTTATCTAAACGAACTTCACAGTGTATTAAGCCATCTCTGGAAGAACCACCTATGCTAGAGTTAAAGTCATTGTCTGTGCACCTTAAGTATGCTTACTTAGGAAGTAATGACACGTTACCGGTTCTCATTTCTACATCGTTAAGTAAGGAGAAAGAAGATTCTCTCATGTAGATCCTAAGAAATAACGTAAAGGCCTTAGGATGGACGTTGGCAGACATTCGAGGAATTAGTCCTTCGTATTGTATTCACAAGATTCGTCTAGAAGAAGGAAATATTGGATCAGTAGAAAGGAAATGTCGCTTGAACCCTGCGATGAGGGAGGTCGTGAAAAAGGAAATAGTAAAGTGGCTAGATGCAGGTGTCATCTACCCGATATCTGATAGCAGTTGGGTGAGTCTAGTGCAGTGTGTTCGGAAGAAAAGAGGGATGACAGTCATCACTAATGACAAGAATGAATTGATTCCCACAAGGACGACTACGGGGTGGAGAATTTGTATGGATTATCGCAAGCTGAATGTGGCCACTAAAAAGGACCACTTTCCACTCTCGTTCATTGATCAGATGTTAGACAGACTTGCAGAGAATGAATTTTTCTGCTTTTTTTATGGCTATTCAGGGTATAACCAAATAGAAATTGCATCGGAGGACCAAGACAAGACAATCTTCATGTGCCCCTTTAGTACGTTTGCATTCCGACGCATGCCATTTGGACTCTGTAATGCACCAGGCACTTTTTAACAATGCATGATGGCAATATTCTCAGATTACTTGGAGGAGCCAGTCGAGGTATTCATGGATGATTTCTCAGTCTTCGGCAGTAATTATGATTCCTGTTTGTCCAACCTTGAAAAAGTCTTGAAGAAATACGTGGCAACAAATCTTGTTTTGAACTGGGAAAAATGCCACTTTATGGTGGAAGAAGGAATAGTTTTGGGTCACAAAATCTCCAAGGCAAGATTGGAAGTTGATCTGGCAAAGATCAACACAATCTCCAAATTACCCCCATCGGTGAACGTAAAAACACTTCGGAGCTTTCTGGGACACGCTGGGTTTTATAGAAGATTTATTCGCAAATTCTCCCAGATCGCAAGACCCCTAAGTGCACTCCTCGAAGCTGACTGCAAGTATAATTTTGATGACACCTGCACCAAAGCATTAACACCTTGAAAGATGTGCTCATCTCTGCACCTATTTTGATTGCGCCAGATTGGATGCAACCATTTGCGTGTATGATGCTAGCGGATATGCTGTGGGCGCAGTTTTGAGTCAGCGCAAGGATAAGGTATTGCATCCCATTTATTATGCAAGCAAAACACTGAACGATGCACAGAAGAACTATATGACCACAGAAAAGGAAATGCCCGCAGTGGTATTTGCACTGGAGAAGTTTCGACAGTACTTAATCGGAACAAACATGGTGGTGTATACGGATCATTCTGCGATTAAGTATTTAATGACGAAGAAGGATGCAAAATTGAGGCTTATACGATGGGTGTTGCTCCTGCAAGAGTTTGACCTAGAGATTAAAGACCAGAAGGGCACCAAGAACCAAGTCGCAGATCATTTGTCGAGATTGGAAAATTGCGAGGTTCAAGGGATAGAAAAAGATATTGAGGAAAGATTCCCTGATGAGCTGCTGATGGCAGTAAACATTAATGTTCCATAGTATGTGGACATAGTAAACTTCATAGTTTGCGGTCAAATACCGGATGACTATACATACCAGCAGAAGAAGAAGCTAAGACATGATGCTAAATTTTATTTCTGGGACAATTCATTTCTATATCGACAAGAACCTGATCATATATTACGTCGATGCGTTCCTGAGCATCAAGCCAAGCACATTTTAGAGCTCTGTCATGAGTCCCCGCAGCAAAAGGTCCTACAGTGCGGCTACTTCTGGCCAACACTGTTTAAGGATGCCCATGCCCATGTTGTGCAATGCGACAGGTGTCAGAGGATGGAGAATATGTCTAAAAGAAATGAAATGCCATTAACATCAATCTTAGAAGTTGAATTATTTGATGTTTGGGGAATTGACTTCATGGGCCCATTTCCACCATCCGAGGGTCATCAATATATTCTGGTTGCGGTTGATTACGTATCGAAATGGGTTGTGGTCATCGCATGTGCCAAGAATTATACAACCACAGTGGCGAAGTTTCTGAAGAAGAACATTTTTGCTCGATATGGGATGCCACGGGCCTTAATCAGCGATGAAGGCTCTCACTTTATCAACCGTAGAATTGCCAACCTGTTGACTAAATTCAATGTCAGCCATCGAGTTGCGACTGCTTATCACCCACAGACTAATAGGCAGGCAGAGATTTCTAACAGAGAGATCAAAACTATCTTGGAGAAGGTAGTCAATACTTCCAGGAAGGATTGGTCACCCAAGCTTGATGAAACACTGTGGGCATATAGGACTACTTATAAAACACCAATTGGCATGTCCCCGTATGCCCTGGTCTTTGGAAAAACTTGTCATCTGTCGCTTGAGTTGGAACATAAGGCGATGTGGGCATGCAAGAAGCTGAAGTTTGATTTAGCCAGTGCGGGAAAAGTCTGAAAACTGCAATTGAATCAGTTGGTCGAATGGCAAAGGGATGCCTATGAAAATGCCGAGATATATAAGGAGTAAACAAAGAAATGGCATGACGACCACATAAACGACCAGACATTAACTGAAGGTCAACAGGTATTACCATTCAACGCATGTTTGTGATTGTTCCTAGGAAAGTTGAAGTCTTGCTGGTCTGGGCCATGCAGAATCAAGACAATCTGTCCTCCGGCGTAGTGGAACTAAAAACTTTAGATGGGAACAGCGCATTCAAAGTCAATGGTCAGCAGATTAAGCCCTACTATGGAGGCGACTTTGATCGACGCATGGACACCATTGACTTGGGCAAGCAGGATTAAACCGCTTGCATGAGGAGTGATTGCGGTAATTCTAAGAACTTCTTTCAATCAGCTTCCCTATTTATGTTTACTTGCTTTCTTACAGCTTTCTTTTACCGTTTTCTAAATTCCATTAATTACTGTCTAGTAGGATTAGTCTTTAATATTTTTTTTATTTCCTTCCAATTTAATATCGCATGTATTTCTATCATGTATTTCCATACCTTAAATTTAGTAGTGCCGGTCGTATAATTTGTGTGAATGATTAGATGAATCACCGCAAAGTCTTTTCGACTTGCGTTTTTGATGAAGTAAGAAGAAAGGAAAGTAAACTGGTATGTAATTAGAAGATGGGTGTAGCAAGTGGTACCAAGAAACACTGTGCGTCCAATACACCCAAATGCATTGCAGTGAGGGGTGTGTTGCGCACGTATATGTCCTTTGCCCATCCTTAGTTAAATGCACTATGTCGAGGTACCCTCCAGAAATGTGTTAAGTTAAGGGGTGTGTTGCAGGGATGTATGCGTGTTGCCCGTGCTTGGCAAAAATGTATCTGCATTTATTGGAAGTAGGGTGCGAATCTTAATCGTGCATCCTTCTGAATCAAATTTGTAAGTTAATCAAATTCTTTGACTCTTGTACAGGCAACAGAAAATTTTGTATTGTGTTCAATTATACTTATTTGAACACTTTGTTAATATTCAATACAATTAGAGTACATGATTCACCCTACTTTTTGCCTATGCCTTTTTTTTTATCTTCCTTTGTTAATTTTTGTGATGTTCATAATCTTTTATTTTTATGATCTTTATTGTGTTGCTAAGATGTATTATATGTTTATACTTAGAAACATTTCCCATACTTGGTAAATTCTGACTAACACTTAGTTAATTCTTAGTATAGCAGCACTTTACCTTTTATTTTTCAAAGTTCTGCTCAAACCTTCTTTTTGAAACTTTCTTCCAAGTGTTTGTCTAATCTATCCAAACAACGCAATGAGGACCTTGCTCACCTTTAAATTTGGGGGTGGGGAAGGTCTAAAAAAAATTGCAAAACTCCAATGTCAGTGCAAGGGAAAACCTCAAAACTGTCCCAACCTGGTAAGAGTTTAGTTGTGAAAGGACCCTGCTCGTAGTTGGATGTTCATATGACACCCGTATAAGCAAGCTAAAACGAAGGTGGGTTTCCAAGAACAACGCAGTTTGGAAAGAAAAAAATAAAAGAATGCAAGAGACAACTCTCTCTGATGTCATGAGTTAAAGTTGAAATTGCACACAACCATAGTTGAATGTCCGCATGACACCCGTGGGGATAAGCCAAAACGAAGAGTGTAACCATGACCAACAGTCTCTAAATAAAATAAATGACACAAAGTTTTGCTCGCCGCATATAGATACATCAAGTTATTTTGACAAAGAAGAGATAAACATTCTATTTTTTGAAAACTTAGAAAACATTTTTTAGGCAAGAATTTGTTTTCATATAAAAGAATAAAGTAGGGCTTGCTAAGAATTGCAAGGATAGAAGGAAATTTCCATGTCAAGTAATGCTCCTAATGTAAACATTTCGGAGGCAAACCAATCGTCCGAAAAAATATTAGATAAGGAATTAGCATGATTTCTTAGTAAAGTTATGCTTGAGGACAAGCCATATATCTTAAACTTTGGGGGTGTGATAACTTGTAGAAATACAAAGTTATTTATGTCACCCTTTATCTAATATTGCAGCCAAAAGTTAGGTGTTATATGCACCGATTTGTATGAAGATTAGCTTAGAATGTTGCAATAATTAAAAATGATCGTAATCATTCACACCACTAATACCATAAAGGATGGAAGACAAAAGCGAATTTTACTCTGTTTTGCAAGAAACCAGTCACCGCTTGCGCTCAAGGCTCATGAAGAAATTTGATCAACGCATCTCTATCACATTGCGCCCGTCAATCAACAATGAAGAGACGATTACCGCAATGACGGCACAATACGACAATCGATCTAGAGCTAACTTTCAACCGCATGCGGTAATAAAAACAACACCTCATGCGAAGTCATGATCAAAAGGTGCAGCTGAACAACGCAAGAGCGGAGGATTGAGACACGTGTACAACTAACGGTTGTGCAGAATTGACGATCTGATTATATAACAGAAGGAATAATATCCCTCCATCTTCGAAATTACCATAAGATTCAGTGGGGACCACAAGGCCGGAGTCAAAGACCTGCACCTAAAAATACCCCATAGATTTTAGAGAAAACTTATGCTACTTGATATGGGGCAAATTGCTGCTAAAGTGTTGAGAGAAAAAGGCTGAGCTAAGTGCTTAATTGAAGAAATCCAGAAAGAAGACGAGACAAGGCCGAGAGGTGAGTCTCAGTTATATTCTGCAAAATACCCGATTTAAGCTCTGTGTAAAGATCCCTGCTACCGGTTGAGCAACCGTGAGAGGGAAGCTCTTCCTATCATCAGATCCATCCAACTCGGCAAGAAGATCTCCATCGAATCGGTGCCAAGACATTGGCGCTTGTTTGTATTTGATCTATTTCTTTCATCATTGTATTTCACTTTCTCTTTATCTCTTCATGCACACACCATGTATCAAACGCTTAATAGATATAATAATGTTTCGATAGCTTTCACATTCCATTCTCTATCTATTTTCGTTCACCCGTTAATCACTTTCTCCATGATGTTTTCTTAACTCCCTGATAGTTGATATGAATTAAACAAGTACTTAATCTATGTTAGCGATATAAAATGCGTTTAGCTAAGGCATGCTAGACGGCATCTTCACCTGCGAGAGCATAAGTGAAGATGCCATTCTGATTTATCGAGAGAAGATTAGAAGAATGTGTTAACTAAAGCGAGTAGTACTTCCAGACATGGAAGCAACCTTGCGTTCATTACGTTATTCTCTGTCTCACCACAGACATGTGGGAGCGCGACTGATCATTGAAAGGTGTACGCCTAAAGAAGAGCGGAACCATATTTATAGCTTCAGCACAGTTGAGGACTTGCGTTGTTTATATTATTTATCTTTCTCTTTCTATTCTGTTCATAAGACTTGCCGCTGCATCCCACGTTTTTTGCATAACCTTCACAGCCAGCCTTGACCCCAGCATCGTGTATCATCTAGCTTAGGTTTACTATATTTTACTTTCATTATCGCATCTTTATTACTTTCATTTACTTTTGATATACTTGTACACAAAACCCATTTTTAAAGATTGAATAACCTGGTCGCTTATATCACGAACATATCACAATAACCTAAAACAGTCCCTGTGTTCGACCTCAGATCACACCAAGAAACTTGCAGTGGAATAGCCTATCTAGCAGTAGTATCACACCATTTCATGCATAGTATAGATCATCATCAATCATCTATCAGCATTTTCAAACAACAGACATGTGGCATCTTGTCTAGGGCAAGTGGGAGATAACACTAGAGTATAGACTATACCCTAGTTTATGGTATATTGTACTTGTTTTTTCATGTATTGTATATTAGTCTCCCGAGGCATTAGAACAAGCGGGAGATTGTTGGGATTGGTGATCTAATTCTCTTGGAGTCTCATAGTTTTAAATATGGTACACATTGTTATGAATAAAATAGGAGTTATTTTATTTTGCATTTACTCATATCCAATAAACAAAGATCTGTGGTTATTGCATGTAAACTTAAGCATGTATATGAGATATACAAGTGAATCATACCTTAAGAAATAACCTAAAAAGGTCTATAGTATAAGGATATAGGAGAGATACCTTATCTTGATGACACTACGGATACGGCCCGCTTTGCAGAGGTTTACAAGTGTTGTGAACTACTACAAATGGTCTGATCCTTACCATTCATGTGGAGACATGTGAGCGGGGGTGTCCTATACAAAGAGCTTGTATAAGACTGGACCGTGAGATGATTCGTCTCTTTATATAACGTTGTTGATACTTGAAACTTACATCTCACTTAAACGACTATAGGTGACATGACCTGAATCCTGGGTGTTTTAGGAACTCCTGCCTTTTAGGGTGGTCCTTTGATTAGTATGGGTGAGGGTGGCCAGATTGTCAACTCAACGAACCTACCTTTTTGGGGATTTGTTTGATTGGAGAGCTAGGAACTTAGTTACACAAGATGGAATTCACTCCTTCTTCGAAGTAGGGGTAAGTAGATAGATTACTCCCTTAAGGGATGATTCTAGGTCTTGAACATAGTAGCCACAACCTCTCTTTGGAAGAGATGACTCAGTCATAGTAGGACTATGACTTATGTTCATTAGAGGAATTAGTGGTACTTAAGGAGTTCGATGTAACTACAGGGGCAAAACGGTAAATTGGCCCAACTATACTTACGAGCGATCTGTGAAGGGTTATCGCACTGTTGATTGGTTGATATGGACACAAAATATATCTATAGTGAGGAGAGTGCAGCTGTCAGTCTTTACTGGAGTGCCTAGCAATTAACGGATGGTGGATCTCATGGCTAAAGAGTTTAGCCAACTATTTACGTACCGTTGGAGCTTCAAGCTATAGGTCCATAAGGTTCCCTTGGTAGCTCAATGGATTCAAGTTGAGAATCAGTTCTTGGGGATAGTTTGAAGTGTTCAAATTAACAAGAGAAAATTCAATTATATATGATATAATTTGTGTGATGTATGAGATACATCAAGTGGAGGATTAATGTAAATATGATTTACATTAAGTACCATAAAATAGAAAAAAAACTATGGTTTATATGTTTCATAAGATGAAATATTAAAACTAGTATAATATAATATCGGTAAGTTGGTTATCATATATATTATATAATATAATTATTTTATTATTATCTTTTTTTCTCTAATAACCAATTGAGTGGGAGGTTATTGGTGGTTTTATGGTAACCGTAAGATAAAAGGAAAAATGTTTTCCTAAATTTAATAGTTACTTATTTCGAAAATTTTCTCACGGACAAGGCTATCAATTGAAAATGTTTCACTAAGCGATAGTGTAGAGAGACTAAACAATCGTGCACATTGACTATATGATAGTTCTTCAGCTAGTCATAGATAAACAATCGTGTGGCATTGTCTATACGATAGGCTGCCATTTACTACATGATTGAGTACATCGTCTATACAATAGACAGCTCTTATCTCCCACTTGCTCAATCGTCTACACGATCGTTGTTCTCCTATCTCTTCCTCAAGCCAAGTTCACACAGAGCCCATAACTCCTGGATTCTTACACTGAGAATATCAAGGTAACCACTGTGGTGGTGTCCTCACTCAACTCAATTGATTTCAAGGTTCTAGAGGTCGTTCAGTGGGTTCGTGGTCATTGTGTTTATTGTGTTCGTGCTGTACCGATCATTGTGTTCGAGCGTTGTAGTTCTTGGACACTTGGATATTGATCAAGGGAGTTTGAAGAATGGTTCTTCAAAGGTACGCATACTCTATCCCTTGATTATCTTGTTAGCATGCTATAATTCTAGTTGTTGCATGACCTGTGAGTTTCCGTTTTAAGATTTTGATTGTGTATGTTCAATGTTGAAATGGAATTTGGAATGATCCTTCCACTGCTCATGGAAATCCTCATGTCTGATTTCCTTCATTGGGTATAAACCCATTGCCACAAGTCTAGCCTTGAAGGTTTGCACTTTCCCATCGGCACCCTGTTTTCTCTTGTAGATCCATTTGCAACCTATAGGTTTTACCCCATCAGGTTGATCTAAAGATCCCATACTGAGTTGAAGTACATCGACTCCATCTTGAGATCCATGGCTTTGACCCATTCATCTCGGTCAACATCCTCTATTACCTTCTGATAAGACAACAAATCCTTAACCTCGCTACCGGTTACCATAGCCAGGATTTTAGTGAAATCCATATAGTGAACGGGTGGGTTCGCAACCACTACGTTAAGGTTTCCTCAACTCTTGAGGTGGAACTAACCTACCAGAAACTTCCATCAATAACTCTTGCTGATGGAGTAGACCCTTCAACAACTCTTGTTGAAGTTTCAGTAGTTTCATTGGAAAGTTCACGCAATACGATCTTACTACGTGGACTATGCTCCCTCATATGATCCTCCTCCAAGAAGGTAGCATTCATCGACACAAACACTGTGTTTTCCTTATGATCATAAATGTAACCTATTAGGAAATTGATTCTTGAAATCTTTACTCTTGTAACATGTTGATAAAATCTTTCGAAAAAGGAACTAAACGATGAACAACTTCTTTATTAGACGATAGGAATCAAACAAGATTAATCGGTCGCTTACAAATGATCACCTGATCGCTTACCAAACGTTAAACAATCGTTTACAATCTATTACACAATCGCTCAGTATTACTAAATGATCGCTTACTAAATCCTCCACAATCACCCATAACTTCTACACGATCACTTAGCTATTATTATTACATGATCGCCTTCTCAGTTACTATATGATCGCCTACCAAGTTCTACACGATCGCTGAGCTTTACTACATGATCGCCCAATGGAAGTAGACGATGAACCTTACACTATGATGGCTTATCCACGACAGCGTCTTCCAAACTCCTACTCTTGAGAGCTCTCCTTCCTCACTTCTGATATTAAGACCTTACATTCCGTTTCCTTCTTCTTTTAAACTTCCACTTCTCCCAATGGCTTTGGAAGACATCCTTAACCGATTCAACCACCTCTCTTCTATTCTTTCTTTCTTGATACCGCCATATAATTAGGTCCTATCATAACCGCCTCGTGTACCTTTGGGGTAGCCTACAAAGAGGCACAACCTCAAATGTGGTTCCAATTTCTTTGGATTAGCCTCAAGCACATGTGCTAGGCAACCCCATATTCGAAAGTGATGCAAACTAGCTTTATGCCCATTCCAAAGCTCCAAATGTGTTCTTGCAATACTCTTGGAAGAAACACAGTTGAGGATATAAACGGTCGTCTCCACTGCAAAACCCTAAAACGAGTTCAGTTAGGAAGCGTAACTCATCATCGACCAAACCATGTCCAACAAGGTTCCGTTTCTCCTCTCCACTAAACCATTCTGCCGAGGTGTACCCGACGCTGAGAGTTGGGAAACGATTCCATGTTCTATCATATAGTTTTGGAACTCATAATCTAAAAACTCTCCACCCCGATCCGATCGAAGTGTTTTAATCTATCTATTCAATGCATTTTCAACTTCAGCCTTGAACTCTCTGAACTTTTCAAAGGATTCAAACTTCTGTTGCATCAAATAAACATACCCATACCGCGAGTAATCATCAGTAAAAGTGATGAAATACTCATAGCCTCCCCTGGCTCGCACATTCATTGGACCACAAAGGTCTGAATGCACTAATTCTAGAGGCTCTTTGGCTCGATAACCTTTTCTAGTAAAAGGTCTTTTAGTCATCTTGCCTTCAAGGCATGATTCGCACACCAGTAAAGAATTTTCCCCTAACTTGCTTAGAAGTCATTCTTTACCAACCTCTCAATCCTATTGAGATTGATGTGCCCTAATTGAAGGTGTCAAAGATGGGCATTTTCCTTGGGAGAAACCTTTTGTCGTCTATTTTGAGTTATGGCAGTTTTAAACAACTTTATGTTATGGAGGGAATTTGTTGCTAACGGTCTTAGCACATACAAGTTGTTTTCCAGTTTTACTAATCAAATCTCTAAACCATCTTTATGAATAAAACTTATTCAAATCAAAGCGCAGAGTATATTTACATTGAATTAGACACTTTACAGAAATTAAGTTTCACTTTAACTTGGGAACTACATACACATCATTCAAAAGGATAAACTTCTTCTGTAAAGTCAACCGAAGCCCTCCCACTGCCAAAGCTGAGACGACGTGCCCAGTGCCTACTCGTATTGCCATCTCTTCAGCCTCAAGCTACCGTTAGGATCTAATCCCCTGAAAAAAAAAAAAAAAAAAAAAAAAAGAACAAACATGATTAGTGGCCTCAGAGTCAATAATCCAGGCAAAATCATCATTCTCCACTAAACAGGTTTCAAAACTAGTAAATCATATTTACATTGTTTTACAACTAGCAGTAAAGCAGACTACATTGAAGTTTATTATTTTATTAGAGTTATTTTAATACTTAACCCAACATATATAACACAATGTTAATCACATGTAATCCCTTATATGATAACCCCACTAAAAAAAAAAAATATCAACTATTAAAATAAAAATATTGCACCTTACAAAAAAAAAATTCTTTTCAATAATTTGGGTTGTAGACTTTCTTCAATATAATTATACCACTGCAAACAAAATAAACATTTAAAAAATCATTAAAAGATTATTAAAAAAAACTTAATTCTTTGTTAAATAATAAAAAATATATCAACTCAAATAAATGTAGGATTAATTAATAGCATGCGGAAGCACAAGGATCATCTAAGCACTCAAATTCACTAATTTTGGCATAATATAAAGCATGCTTCTGCAGAAAAATAGGTTTCAAGACATACCTCTTGTAAAACTTCTTCAAAACTCTTTCTCCAGCTGCAATCTTCTCCATATCTTTTTGTAGACCACCTCAAGATCTTCCCCACTATTCTTTTGGTGCTCTAGATTGAGTTGTGGGACTCAAAACAAGCTTGAATCAAGGGACGAAGGAGAAAAGCTCACTGTTGCAACCTTGCTGAAAAACCATTCTTCAAACCGAATTCTCTCTCAAAAACTCTTTTGATTGCATGCCCGATTTTCACTCCAATCTCTTCATTATATTGCAGATCAACATGCAAAGAGAAGAGTTGCATGAGTTGCAGCTCATGCTTGGAGAAGACAAAGGAAAGACAATGCAATATGTGTAAGCTAGTAAGGTGATGGATAATGGAAAAATCCATTTTTCCATTTTGTGTTTTTGTTTTCTTTTCCTTTTTCAATTTTATCTCAAAATCAAAAATTTGATTTAAAAAATCTATTTTGATTTTAAAAATGAAAATTTAATTAATTTCATAAATTAATTATTAAATAAAACTTAATTAATTTAATATCAAATATTAAATTAATTTTAACACATATCCATCTTTATATATTTAAATCATATTTAAATGAATAAATTCTCCTATTCCATTTAATTCTAAAATTAAACATATAATTATATCTCATATAATTACTAATTTCCTTAATTCTAATTTGAACGTTTCAAATTAATTTATCACACTATTCTAGAGCTAGTCCGTTACGAGTTAGTAGGGGACCTCGCGGACCTATAGCTCATGGGCTCCAACGATCAGAGATTAATTGGCTAAACTCATTAGACCAAATTAATCCCCATTCGTTAACTAATGGGTCATTCCACTAAAGCCCCATAGTTGCACTCCTCTCACTATAGATATATTATGTCCACATGATTTAACCATAATCAAGAAGTCGACCCTTCACAGATTGTTCGTAATAACAGCTGGGTTCAAATATCTGTTTTACCCCCCAAATTATATCTTATTCCTTAAGTCCCTACTGATCTCTAATGAACAACTAGTTTGTGATCCAATCACCAAACCAAACTCTCTCAGCCCAGTGAGAGGGTAGGTCCTTGTTCAAGACCTGGATTCAGTACTTGAGAGAACAACCTTTCTCCTATTCCAAAATAAGGTAGGCATGAACTCCATCTTGCAAGGCTATGTCCCCAGCTATTCATCTGGTCTTATTCCCAAAATGATAAGCTTATTGAGCAGTGCTGTTGGACTACTCTCACAATTTGTAGATCAAAGGATAATCCCAAACAAATAGGAGTTCATAGCAAGCTCACGATTTAAGATCGAGTTAACCTAGGTTATATAGGTGAAATATTCAGTCTTAAATAGTAAACAGCATTATAAAGTAAGAGTGAATTATTTCTTGATCCTGATCTTATGCAAACTCATTGCATAGGACACCCCCAGTCCTCATGTCATAACATGTACGAATTAGAATCACATCGTATGTAGCACTTTACAACTCTTTGTAACAACTACATGATGGAACACGAGACATACACAGCGGAATTAGGACCTAATTACACTCTAATTGCTTTTAATTTAAAGGAAAAAATGTATGCAATTGAAGGAAAAAACAGTAATTAAAAATTACATTTGAAGCTCCCGAAACCCACTTTTTCTTGTTGAATCTCGACACGAACACAAACAGACCACCACTAAAGTTGACCTACTATCTTCTGGACTCAGAACCGGGTTGTAGGACCCGGTGGATGAAGAAAACCAAGAGAGAGAAATAGATGGAAAAAGAAGATGGAATTTTGGTTTTGGGTTTTCCTTTTTTTTCAGCCCAATTTTGAAAAACTATTTGGAAAAATTGGAAAAACTTTTAAATCCAAATTCAAAAGCCCAATTTATAGAAAAAAAAACATGCAACAATTGCATGAACCAAATCTATAAAAACCCAACACCTATAATCCACTATTTTAGTGAGCTTAATGTCTCTACTATAAGCCAACACCTAGCCCACTATTTTGTTAGTGGAATTATCCAACAAAAGTTTGGATTTTCCCACTAACTTTAGTCAAAGGGCAAAATAGTCATTTGGTCAAAGTCAAACTTTGACCAAAAAGTCAACATTTCGACTTTTTATGATTTTTTTTCGTGTTAACTAATTTTGACCTCCCAAGCATGAATCCGCATTTATTTTTTCAAAATTCAAATCACATTTGAATATAAGGTCGGTCATAGTTTGACTTTTCAAAGTCAAAAGTTAACTCTTTGATTTTTTACATCTTTGACCATTTCCATTATTTTCGAGCTTCCAAATATGAACATATTCATATTATTAATATTTAAATCACATTTAAATATTAAAGTTGTATCTCTAAACTAAAAAACCCGACCACTATATCACATATACTTGTCGGTTTGTCTCTCTTCACCTAATTCGAACAATTTGAATCATTCTATCATACTGTTCTAAGTTTATTCCATATGAGCTAGTAGGGGAATCTAATGAACCTATAGATCATTGGCTCCAATGGTCCGAGATTAGCTGGCTAAACTCTTTAGACAGAGCTAATCAACATTCGTTAACTAACGGGTCATTCCACTATAGTCCCGTAGTTGCACTTCCCTCACTATAGATATATTTGTGTCCATTTGATATAACCATGATTAGTAAGCTAATCCTTCATTGTTCGTTAAAATTTCGGCATTAGGTCAGTTAAAAAACTATATTTAACCTGCAAGACTACATGCTTGTGTTCCTTAAGTTCCACTGATCCTCTAATGAACAATTGGTTTAAGGTCCAACCTTATATAAACGAATCCCTCTCGCCAAGGAGAGGGTGGGCGCCCTTGTTCAAGACCTGGATTCAGTACTTAAGGGAACAACCTATCTACTATCTACTGGGTAGAAGTGAATTCCGTCTTGCACTCTATGTTCCCAGCTATCCACTCGATCTTACCCCTAAAGTGGAGGCTATATTGGGCCAGCGATGAGTGAGCTTGCCATGCAGATCTAAGGATAATTCCGAGTGAACAGGAGTTCATAGTTAGCTCAGGATTAAGATGAAGTTACCTAGGTCATCAATTAACGAAATAGTCAGTTTTATACATAAAACAATATTTAGAATGTAAAAAGTGACTATTTTATGGTTCAGTCTTATGTAAACTCTTTACATAGGATGCCCCCACTTTCATATCTCCACATGAACGATTTAGGATTACATCATTTGTACTAACTACAAAGTGGGCCGCATCCATAGTGTCCCCAGAATAAGGTGCCCAACCATATTCATATCCTATAGACCATTTTGGCTATATATTTGAACTTGATCCACATTTATGTCACTACATAAAGTTCAAAATACATTAAATAGCCTCGGGACCTTGGTTTATTGGATTCAAGATTAGTATTTCAATAACAACTTTATCAAAAAAACAAAACAGAATATGTTTATTAATTTACAAACTAAGAGTTTTAGGACATACCTACTGACTATCCCTACTGCATAGCATATGTCAGGTCTAGTACATAACATTGCATACATCAGGCTCCCTACTACGAAAGCATAGGGAGTGCGTCTCATATCCTCAACCTCTCGAGGTGTCTTAGGACATTGATCATTTGACAAATGAATTCCATATCTGTAAGGTAACAGACCTCTTTTGGAATTCTGCATCTTATACCTAGACAACTTTTTGTCTATATAAGTTGCTCGAGACATGGCTAGTGTTCTGTTCTTGCGGTTCCAAATAATCTGAATCCCGAGAGTATATTGTGCATTCCCCAAATATTTCATTTGGAACAACGTTGCTAGCCATTTCTTGATGTTATTAGGTAACCTACTTCATTCCCAATGAGTAGAATATCGTTAACATATAAAACTAAGAACACTATAGTAGAATTGACGATCTTCTTGTAAACGCAAGCTCGTAAACATTCTGTACAAAGCCATAAGATTTGATCGCAGTATCAAATCTTATATTCCAAGATCTAGAAGCTTGTTTCAACCCATAAATGGATTTTTTAAGCTTATAAACCTTTTGTTCTTGACCGTGTGCAATAAACCCCTCTGGTTGAGCCATATAGATAGTTTCCTCAAGATCGCCATTTAGAAAGGCTGTCTTGACACCCATCTGCCAAATTTCATAGTCATAAAAGGTGGAAATGGATAAGAGTATTCTAATCGACTTAAGCATGGAAACGGGAGAGAAAGTTTCTTCATAGTCCACTCTCTCTCTCTGGGTATAACCCTTTGCCACAAGTTGAGCCTTAAAAGTCTGTACTTTACCGGCTTGGTCTCGTTTTCTCATGTAGATCCACTTACAACCAATTGGTTTTACATCATTTGGTTGATCTACAAGTATCCAAATTGCCTATCTATGGAACCTAAGACTTGGCCACAAAAATCTCAAAAGGATTGAGAGATTGGTTAAGAATGGACTCAAAATCAGTTAGAAGACAATTTTTACCTCCAATGTGAGTTTTTCTTGAGGAAAATGACTAAGAGATCTTTTACTGAAAATCTCAGAGCCACAATACCTTAGAGCTGTACATTCGACCTCTTGGACGCGAATGTCAAAGCTGAGGTGGTATGAATTATTCATCAGTTTTATTGATGATTATTCAAGGTATGGTCATATTCTACTAATGCATCACAAATCTGATTCTTTTGAGAAGTTCAAAGAATATAAGGCTGAGTTGAGAACATTTAGTAACAATTTAGACACTACGATCAGATCGAGGTGGGGAGCACATAGTGGACTTAAGATTCCCAGAACTATATGATAGAAACAGAATCAAGTCACAACTCTCTACCCTAATATGCCATAGCAGAACAGTGTATCTAAAAGAAGAAAAGAAACCTTGTTGGACATGGTTCGCTCAATGATGAGCTTTCTAAGTTACCTGATTCTTTTTGGGGACATGCATTAGAGACTTATCTATATTTTTGAATACGTTCCCTATAAAAGTGTTTCAGAAACACCTTATGAGCTATGGAAAGGGTGCTAGAGCAGTTTACGTCACTTTAGGATTTGGGGATGCCCACACGTGTTGGTGAAAAATCCTAAAAATTGGAACTCGTTCAAAACTATCCTATTTTGTAGTTATCAAAAGAAACAAAAGGTGTCTATTTTAAATCCTCAAGAAATAAGGTATTTGTATTGACAAATGCACATTCTTAGAGGAGACCACATAAAAAGTCATCAACCTCAGTAGACTAGTATTGAATTCAATTTCAAAAACGCTACAGATAGAGATATTCATCTACTAAAGTAGTAGTAAAAACAGTACATTGGTCAGTCACATCCTTCTCAAGAGTTGAGAATGCCTCAACGTTGGTAGGAGTTTTCATCCAGCCTGATACTTACTTGGGTTTAACAGAAAAACAAGTGTCATACCTGATGACGGCAAGAAGATCCAGACCTAAATAAAAGTGAAAAAGATGTGACCGTGATCAGTGGGTCAAAGCCATGGACCTCAAAATGGAGTCTATGTACTTCAATTCTGTT
>NC_052358.1:28955474-28978104 GCF_009727055.1 Benincasa hispida
AAATGACTATTTTGCCCTTTGACTATAGTTAGTGGGAAAATCCAAACTTTTGTTGGATAATTCCACTAACAAAATAGTAAGCTAGGTGTTGGCTTATAGTGGAGACATTAAGCCCACTTAGATAGTGGATTTTAGGTGTTGAATTTTTATGGATTTGGTTCATGCAATTGTTGCATGGCTTTTTTCGATAAATTGGGCTTTTCAATTTGGTTGAAAGAATTTTGGCCATTTTTGCAAAAAATTGTTTTCTAAATTTAGGGCTGAAAAAATCATTTTCTTGAGTGAAGTCCAAAACCCAAACCTAACCCAAATTTCCATCTTCTTTCCATCTCTTTCTCTCTCTCGGTTTTCTTCATCCACCAGGTCCCACAACTTGGTTCTGAGTCCAGAGAATAGTAGGTCAACTCTAGTGGTGGTTCGAAAGAGTTCGGGTCGAGATTCAGTGAGGAAAATCGTTGTTCAGGAGCTTCAAAGGTTGTTTCCTATCCACTTTTATTTACTGTTTTTTCCTCCATTTGCATGCTTATTTCCTTTAAATTAAAAGCAATTAGAGTGTAATTAGGTCCTTTTTCCACTGCGTATGTCTCGTGTTCCATCATTTGGTATCAGAGCATGCTAGATAGCTCAATTGCTTTTGGTGGGTGTTTTTTTCCTATCTATTCAAGTGTTGAATAAAATGTGGACTAAAGTGGGTTTATTATGATTTTGGCATTGTTTTTCTCTAAATTTCTTGTGGAAATTTGTAATTGCTCATATGTTTATGAGCATTAATGTATGAAAAAGGTCTGTAAATTTGTTGGAGTCATTAGAGTTAAAATTAGGTTGTAATTTCTTGGTTCCGGGAGAGAGGACAGCAACCAAATTGAAGAAAAATTTCTTACAAACCCAAATTTCACCACTAGACCCGAGAGAAGGCTCCCAAACCCGACCTGACCTGGTTTGCCACCCGGATTTCTCGCATGTGCGCCTAGTGTTGTATTAAAGCATGTTTGATTGAAGGAAGCATGTTATAGATGAATGCTCTAGGGTTATAATTGTTATAATTTATTTTATAATTGTTATAAAATAACCTAGACTTCTAAAATCTATAACAAAGATAAGATGCATGCCCACTTAGGTTTAACCTTCGAGCAATCCTAATTTTCATAGAAAATAGGTCGACATCTTGTAAAACCGAAGTTACAAGAAAACTCACCCGCAAGATCTTGGCAAAAAGTCAGATAAGATGACTAAGGTTGAAGGTTTTTAAGTTGACAGTTCACGGAACACCTACTACCTGGAGATCGAGCCCGCGTCTGAGTTAGGTTAAACCGGTTTTATGAGCATGCGCGAGCGGTGTGAGGTAACAAAATTTGTTTATCACCTAGACATCGTAGGTTAAAAATCCAGTATAAAAGTCTATACTTGGGCATGAATCACCTAGACTTAGGATATGTTTTAGTTAGCCGAAATGTATCCGTCTAGAACACTTCAGCTGGAGAGAAGTAATGTACTTTTAGCTCTAGCATCCCTAAGAGTTCACACCGTGAGATTCATGCTTGGCTTTGGGCCGCCCTGGGAGTGGACTCCACTCGGAGAGTGTTTGCATGAGTCAGTACCAAGGTGAATAGGGGAAGTTGTTCATAGTAAGTGGGAGAAGGAAGTGTGTTAACACATCCTACGGTCTCTTCCATTAGGTCGCACTGTGAGATTCCTATAATGCGCTTGCATGTCTGCCCTAGAGTTACCTTACCAATCGGAGGGCTGTATTATAGGATTCAGAACTCCACGAACTCTAGAAATAGATAGGGTCTCTTAGGTTCGTTTTCATTGTTGTCTTTCCAACTTTGGGAGCATAATGATTCCGATCTTTAAGGTCTGAAAATGGAGGGTCACACTTACGATAATTACTAAGTGTTAGTAAATTCTTGACCAAAGTAGCGATAACTGAGTTATTATAGGAATAAAAGTTATTCTGGTGATAGTATCTAGTCAAGATAGTCTTGGTTCAACAGAGGAATAGTCAATCACCCCTCGGTGAAGGTTATTCTAAACCATTAAAATATCGTTGCAAAATATAATGATGAAGGGTACATTATTTGTTTTTTTCCTAAACTTGATGGGATTTAAAAGATTAATGTTTTTACTAAAAATGATATGTTTTTCTTTTCAGCATGACTAGCTCTTTAGATCAACTCTTAGCTTCTGAGAACCTAAACGGCGATAATTACTCAACATGGAAAAACAATCTAAATTCAACACTAGTAATAGATTACCTGAGATTTGTCTTAACTGAGGAATGTCCTCAGGCCCCTGCCTCGAAAGAAGCACAAGGTAAATATGATTTACTAGTTGATGAAACATGTTTAGTGGACTACGATACCTCGACCTGGATACTGGATTCAGGAGCCATTAAACATATTTGCTTCTCTTTTCAACAAACTAGTTCTTGGAAAAAGCTTGAAGAAGGCGAGATCACCCTCAAGGTTGGAATAGGAGAGGTCGTATCGGCCGAAGCAGTGGGAGACTTGAAGTTGTTTTTCAACGATAGATATATCATACTTAAAGATGTTTTGTATGCTCCTAAAATGAGACGGAATTTAATATCTATCACATGTATATTGAAACAAATGTATAAAATATCTTTCGAAGTTAATGAAGCGTTCATTTTCAGAAAAGGTATTCAAATTTGTTCTGCTATACTTGAAAACAACTTATATAAGTTAAGACAAACTAAAGAAATTTTTTTCTTAAATACTGAGATGTTTAGAACAGTCGAAACTCAGAATAAAAGACAAAGTTTTTTCTAATGCCTATCTATGGCACATAAGACTTGGTCACAAAAATCTCAATAGGATTGAGAGATTGGTTAAGAATGGACTCATAAATCAGTTAGAAGACAATTCTTTACCTCCATGTGAGTTTTTTCTTGAGGGAAAAATGACTAAGAGATCTTTTACTGCAAAATGTCTCAGAGCCACAATACCCTTAGAGCTCGTACATTCGAACCTCTATGGACCGAATGTCAAAGCTTGAGGTGGGTATGAATATTTCATCAGTTTTATTGATGATTATTCAAGGTATGGTCATATCTACCTAATGCATCACAAGTCTGATTCTTTTGAAAAGTTCAAAGAATATAAGGCTGAGATTGAGAACCAGTTAGGTAGAACAATTAAGACACTACGATCAGATCGAGGTGGGGAGTACATGGACTTAAGTTTCCAAGACTATATGATAGAACACAGAATCAAGTCACAACTCTTTGCACCTAATATGCCATAGCAGAACAGTGTATCTAAAAGAAGAAATAGAACCTTGTTGGACATGGTTCGCTCAATGATGAGCTTTCCTGAGTTACCTGATTCTTTTTGGGGACATGCATTAGAGACTGCTATCTATATTTTGAATAACGTTCCCTCTAAAAGTGTTTCAGAAACACCTTATGAGCTATGGAAAGGGCGTAAAGGCAGTTTACGTCACTTTAGGATTTGGGGATGCCCGGCACACGTGTTGGTGCAAAATCCTAAAAAATTGGAACGTCGTTCAAAACTATACCTATTTGTAGGTTATCCAAAAGAAACAAAAAGTGGTCTATTTTATGATCCTCAAGAGAATAAGGTATTTGTATTGACAAATGCTACATTCTTAGAGGAAGACCACATAAAAAGTCATCAACCTCGCAGTAGACTAGTATTGAATTAAATTTTCAAAAACGCTACAGATAGAGATAGTTCATCTACTACAGTAGTAGATAAAACGAGTACATTTGGTCAGTCACATCCTTCTCAAGAGTTGAGAATGCCTCGACGTAGTAGAAGGGTTGTTCATCAGCCTAACCATTACTTGGGTTTAACAGAAACACAAGTTGTCATACCTGATGACGGCATAGAGGATCCATTGACCTATAAATAGGCAATGAAAGATGTGAACCGTGATCAGTGGGTCAAAGCCATGGACCTCGAAATGGAGTCTATGTACTTCAATTTTGTCTGAAAACTTGTAGATCAACCAAATGATGTAAAACCAATTGGTTGTAAGTGGATCTACAAGAGAAAACAAGACCAAACCGGTAAAGTACAGACTTTTAAGGCTCGACTTGTGGCAAAGGGTTATACCTAGAGAGAGGGAGTGGACTATGAAGAAAATTTCTCTCCCGTTGCCATGCTTAAGTCGATTAGAATACTATTATCCATCGCCACCTTTTATGACTATGAAATTTGGCAAATGGATGTCAAGACAGCCTTTCTAAATGGTGATCTTGAAGGGAGTATCTATATGGCTCAACCAGAGGGTTTTATTGCACAAGGTCAAGAACAAAAGGTTTGTAAGCTTCAAAAATCCATTTATGGGTTGAAACAAGCTTCTAGATCTTGAAATATAAGATTTAATACTACGATCAAATCTTATGGCTTTGTATAGAATGTTGACGAGCCTTGTGTTTAAAAGAAGATCGTCAATTCTACTATAGCATTCTTAGTTTTATATGTTGACGATATTCTACTCATTGGGAATGAAGTAGGTTACCTAAATGACATCAAGAAATGGCTAGCAACGCAGTTCCAAATGAAAGATTTGGGAAATACGCAGTATGTTCTCGGGATTCAGATTATTCAAAACCGCAAGAACAGAAAACTAGCCATGTCTCAAGCAATTTATATAGACAAAATGTTGTCTAGGTATAAGATGCAGAATTCCAAAAGAGGTCTATTACCTTACAGATATGGAATTCATTTGTCAAAGGATCAATGTCCTAAGACACCTCAAGAGGTTGAGATGCATTCCCTATGCTTCCGCAGTAAGGAGCATGATGTATGCAATGTTATGTACTAGACCTGACATATGCTACACAGTAGGGATAGTCAATAGGTATCAGTCCAATCCTGGATATGATCATTGGACTATCATTAAAAATATCCTCAAGTATCTAAGGAGAACGAGGAACTACATGCTCGTGTATGGTACTAAGGATTTGATCCTTACTGGATACACTGACTCTGATTTTCAAACCGATAAAGATGCAAGAAAATCTACATCGGGATCAATGTTCATTCTGAACGAAGGAGCAGTAGTGTGGAGTAGTGTAAAACAAACCTCTATAGCTGACTCCACAATGGAAGCTGAATACGCAGTTGCTTGTGAAGCAGCAAAGGAAGCAGTATGATTGAGGAAATTCTTGATAGATTTGGAAGTCGTTCCAAATATGCATCTGCCTATCACCTTATATTGTGATAATAGTGGTGCAGTTTCAAATTCAAGAGAACCAAGAAGTCATAATCGCGGCAAGCATATTGAGCGCAAATACCATCTGATCTGGGAGATTACACATCATGGAGACGTTGTAGTAACCTAGATATCTTCTGAGCAAAACATTATTGATCCTTTTACAAAGGCCCTAACAGTTAAAGTGTTTGAAGGTCACCTACAGAGTCTAGGTCTACGAAGTTTGTAAACTAGGATAAGTGGGAGCACTTTTGGGTATATGCCCTAGCTTATTGTATTCATATTGTACTCATATGTTTCTCATTTAAATTCAACATTGTGATACTCCACTAAGAGTTTTAGTCCAAATGGGGGTTTGTTGAATTTTATGTCCTAAAACTCGTAGTTTGTAAATTAATAAACATATTCTATTTTAATTTTTGATAAAGTTGTTATAGAAATTGTAATCTTGAATCCAACAAACTAAGGTCCTAAAGCTATTTAATGTAATTTTAACTTTATATAGTGACATAAATGTGGATCAAGTTCAAATATATAGTCAAAATGGTCTATAGTATATGAATAAGGTTTGGCACCTTATTCTGGGGACACTATGGATGCAGCCCACTTTGTAGTTAGTACAAACAATGTGATCCTGAATTGTTCATATAGAGATATGTGAGTGAGAGCATCCTATGTAAAGAGTTTGCATAAGACTTAACCATGAAATAGTCACTTTTTACGTTCTAAATGCCGTTTTATGTATAAGACTGGCTATTTCGTTAATTGATGACCTAGGTAACTTAATCTTAATCTTGAGCTAACTATGAACTCCTGTTCACTCAGAATTATCCTTAGATCTACATAGGTGAGGGCAGTTCAACATTGCTGGCCCAATAAGCCTCCTATTTCAAGGGTAAGATCGGGTGGATAGTTGGGAACATAGGGTGTAAGACGAAACTCACTCCTACCCGTTATAGGGATAGTAGATAGGTTGTTCCCTTTAGTACTGAATCCAAGTCTTGAACAAGTAAGACGAAACTCACTCCTACCCGTTATAGGGATAGTAGATAGGTTGTTCCCTTTAGTACTGAATCCAAGTCTTGAACAAGGGGCCCCACCCTCTCCTTGTCCCAAGACGGGTTCGATTTATAGTTGGACCTTAAACCAATTGTTCATTAGAGGATCAGTGAAAGTTAAGGAACAAGATGTAGGCTTAGGGCTAAAACGGTTTTTATGACCCAGTCGAGATTACGAACAACCTGTGAAGGATTAGCTTACTAATCATTGTTATATCAAATGGACACAAATATATCTATAGTGAGGGGAGTGCAACTACGAGACTATAGTGGAATGACCCGTTAGTTAATGAATGTTGATTAGCTCCGTCTAAAGAGTTTACCAGCTAATCTCGGATCGTTGGAACCCATGATCTATAGGTTCATTAGGTTCCCCTACTAGCTCATATGCAATAAACTTAGAACAGTATGATAGAATGATTCGAATTGTTCAAATTAGGTGAAGAGAGAGAACCCGACAAGTATATGTGATATAGTGGTCGAGTTTTCAGTTTAGAGATATAGCTTTAATATTTAGATGTGATTTAAATATCAAGAATATGAATACGTTCATATTCGGAAACTCGGAAATAATGGAAATGGTCAAAGATGTAAAAAGTCAAAGAGTTGACTTTTTTACTATGAAAAGTCAAACTTTGACCAACCTTATACTCAAATGTAATTTGAATTTCGAGAAAATGAATGTGGATTTATGCTCAGGAGGTCAAAATTAGTCAACATGGAAAAAATAATAAAAAGTCAAAATGTTGACTTTTTGGTCAAAGTTTGACTTTGACAAAATGACTTTTTTGCCCTTTGACTATAGTTAGTGGCAAAATCCAAAATTTTGTTGGATAATTCCACTAACAAAATAGTGGTTAGGTGTTGTCTTATAGTGGAGACATTAAGCCCACATAGATAATGGATTCTAGGTATTGGATTTTTATGGATTTGGTTCATGCAATTGTTGCATGGTTTTTTTCTATAAATTGGATTTTTCAATTTGGTTGAAAGAATTTTGGCCATTTTTGCAAAAAAATTGTTTTCTAAATTTAGGGCTGGAAAAATCATTTTCTTGAGTGAAGTCCAAAACCCAAACCTAACCCAAATTTCCATCTCTTTCTCTCTCTTGGTTTTCTTCATCCACCAGGTCCCACAACTCGGTTATGAGTCTAGAGGATAGTAGGTCAACTCTAGTGGTGGTTCGAAAGAGTTCGGGTCGAGATTCAGCCAGGAAATGCGTTGTTCGGGAGCTTCAAAGGTTGTTTCCCATCCACTTTTATTTACTGTTTTTTCCTCCATTTGCATGCTTATTTCCTTTAAATTAAAAGAAATTAGAGTGTAATTAGGTCCTTTTTCTACTGCATATGTCTCGTGTTCCATCAAAAAGCCTAATTTATAGAAAAAATCATACAATAATTGCATGAACCAAATCCATAAAAACCCAACAACTATAATCCACTATCTTAGTGGGCTTAATGTCTCCACTATAAGCCAACACCTAGCCCACTATTTTGTTAGTAGAATTATCCAACAAAAGTTTGGATTTTTCCACTAACTTTAGTCAAAGGGCAAAATAGTCATTTGGTCAAAGCCAATCTTTGACTAAAACGTCAACATTTTGACTTTTTATGATTTTTTTCGTGTTGACTAATTTTGACCTCTCGAGCATGAATCCGCATTTGTTTTCTTGAAATTCAAATCATATTTGAATATAAGGTCGATCAAAGTTTGACTTTGAACTCTTTGACTTTTTACATCTTTGACCATTTCCATTATTTCCGAGCTTCCGAATATGAACATATTCATATTCTTGATATTTCAATCACATTTAAATATTAAAGTTGTATCTCTAAACTAAAAAACCCGACCACTATATCACGTATACTTGTCGGTTTCTCTCTCTTCACCTAATTCGAACAATTCGAATCATTTTATCATATTGTTCTAAGTTTATTCCATATGAGCTAGAAGGGGAACCTAATGGACCTATAGATCATGGGCTCCAACGATCCAAGATTAGCTAGCTAAACTCTTTAGATGGAGCTAATTAACATTCGTTAACTAACGGGTCATTCCAGTATAGTCCCGTAGTTGCACTCCCTTCACTATAGATATATTTGTGTCCATTTGATATAACCATGATTAGTAAGCTAATCCTTCACAAGTTATTCGTAATCTCGGCTGGGTCATAAAAACCATTTTACTCCCAAGACTACATCTTGTTCCTTAAGTTCCACTGATTCTCTAATGAACAATTGGTTCAACCTATACACCGAATCCCTATCGGGCCAAGGAGAGGGTGGGGCCCCTTGTTCAAGACCTAGATTCAGTACTAAAGGGAACAACCTATCTACTATCCTGGGTAGAAGTGAATTCCATCTTGCACTCTATGTTCCCAGCTATCCACCCGATCTTACCCCTAAAGTGGGAGGCTTATTGGGCCAGCGATGATGAGTTGTCCTCACCTATGCAAATCTAAGGATAATTCCAAGTGAACAGGAGTTCATAGTTAGCTCAGGATTAAGATTAAGTTACTTAGGTCATCAATTAACGAAATAGTCGGTTTTATACATAAAACGGCATTTAGAATGTAAAAAGTGACTATTTCATGGTTCAATCTTATGTAAACTCTTTACATAGGATGCCCCCAATTTCATGTCTCCACATGAACGATTTAGGATTACATCGTTTGTACTAACTACAAAGTGGGCCACTTCCATAGTGTCCCCAGAATAACGCACCCAACCATATTCATATACTATAGACCATTTTGGCTATATATTTGAACTTGATCCACATTTATGTCACTACATAATGTTCAAACTACATTAAATAGCCTTGAGACCTTAGTTTATTGGATTCAAGATTAGTATTTCAATAACAACTTTATCGATAAACACAAAATAGAATATGTTTATTAATTTACAAACTACGAGTTTTAGGACATAAAATCCAACACTACAAACTAGGCCGCATCCAATGGTGTTACCAGAATAAGGTACCCAACCTCATTCATGTACCATAGATCATTTTGACTATTTATTAAAACTCGATCCACTCCTATGTCTCCACATAAAGTTCAAGTACTCATACAATAGTCATGGGTCTTAGTTTATTGGATTTAGACTTTCGTACAATTTATGAAATCAATAACAAGTATATTGATTATAGAAAATGTTTATCATTTTACAAACTGCGAGTTTTTAGGACATAAAACCCAACAATACTCCTCCTTAGACTAAAACTATAGTGGATCAATATATACAAATATATACAATGTTGAGCTTACATGGAGAGAATAGAATGTACAAATACAATAAATTAGGGCATCACAATACCCATCAATTCTCCCACTTGCTCTAGCGATACAAAACTTATAGACCTAGTCTTACTACGTGACCCTCGAAGAATTTAGTTGAGAGGGCCTTCGTAAATGGATCGGCTATGTTTCTTTTGTTGATTCGCTTACAGAAACATACTTAGCTTCCATTTGTGGAGTCCACAATACAACTTTACTTGATGCTTCTCTACACAACTGCTCCTCCGTTCAGAGTGAATACTGACCCCGAAGTTGATTTCCTTGAATCAATATCCATTTGAAAGTCAAAATCAGTGTATCCAATAACGATAAGATCCTTAGGACCATACACGAGCATATAATCTCTTGTTCTCCAAAGATACTTGAGAATGTTTTTAACAGTAGTCCAATGGTCATGACTAGGATTGGACTGAAAGCTACTGATAATTCCTACTACATAGCATATGTCGGGATGAGTACACAACATTGCATATATCAAACTCCCAATTGCAGATGCATATGGAATTCGATTCATCTTCTCAACCTCTTGAGGTGTCTTAGGACTCTGCTCCTTAGAAAAGTGAATTCCATGCCTGAAAGGTAAAAATTCTTGCTTGGAATTTTGCATTTTATACCTAGACAACATCTTGTCTATATAAGATGTTTGAGATAATGCCAATGTTCTGTTCTTGCGATTCCAAACTATTTGGATTCCAAGAACATACTGTGCCTCTCCCAAATCTTTCATTTGGAATTGTGAAGCCAGCCATGTCTTAACGTCAGCTAGATATTCTACCTCATTCCCAATGAGTAGAATATCATCAACATATAACACCAGAAAAGCGACAGTTTTGTTGACGATTTTCTTGTAGACACAGGGTTCGTCAATATTTTGTTCAAAGCCATAAGATTTGATTGCAGCGTCAAATCTCATATTCCAGGATCTAAAAGCTTGTTTTAATCCATAAATGGATTGATTAAGCTTGCAAACTTTTTGCTCTTGACCCTGCTGTAGAAACCCTTCTGATTGAGACATATAGATACTCTCTTCAAGATAGTCATTCAGAAAAGCTGTCTTGACATCCATTTGCCATATTTCATAATTATAAATGTGGCTATGGACAAGAGTATTCTAATAGACTTTATCATGGCAACTGGAGAGAAGGTTCTTCAAAATCTAACCTCTCTTTTTGGGTAAACCCTTTTGCCACTAGTCTAGCTTTGTAGGTTTGTACCTTACCAACTTGGTTTTGTTTTCTCTTGTATATCTACTTGCAACTGATGGGTTTTACACCTTCCAGTTGATCTACAAGATCCCAGACATAATTGAAATACATAGATTCCATTTCAAGGTCCATGGCTTTAATCCATTGGTCTATATCCACATCGTTCATTGCTTGATTAAAAGACAATGGATCCTCTAAACCATCATCTGGTATGATGACTTGAGTTTCAGTTAAACCCATGTACCGGTCAGGCTGTTGCACAACCCTCCCACTATGACGAGCCATTCTCAACTCTTGAGAAGGATGTGAAGTATCAGTTTCATCAACAACTCTTGTTGATGGACCTGCTCTATCAACAACTCTAGTTGATACATTTTTTGTTTCTCTGGACATTTCTTCTATTACTAGCTTACTGCAAGGTTGATGGTTCTTTATATAATCTTCCTCTAGGAAGGTTGCATTGGTCGATACAAACACTTTATATTCCTGAGGATCATAAAAGAGACCACCTTTACTTTCTTTTGGGTAGCCTATATATAGACATACTTTTGAACGGTGTTCCAGCTTTTTAGGATTTTGCACTAAAACATGTGCTGGACAACCCCAAATCCTGAATTAATATAGATTTCCTCTACTTCCTCTCCAGAGCTCGTAAGGTATTTCAGAAACATTTTTCGAGGGAACCATGTTTAAAATATACACCGCAGTCTCAACTGTGTGTCTCCAAAAAGAATTTGGTAACTGAGCGTAACTCATCATGGAACGAACCATGTCCAACAAGGTTCTGTTTCTCCTCTCTGCCACACCGTTCTACTGAGGTGTGCCAGGGGCTGTGAGTTGAGACTGAATTCCACATTTTATCAAATAGTTCTGGAATTCTATGTCCAAATACTCACCACCTCGATCCGATCGAAGTGTTTTAATCTTTTTACCTAATTGGTTTTCAACCTCAGCCTTATATTCTTTGAACTTTTCAAAAGTTTCAGACTTTTGGCGCATTAGGTAAACATGCCCATACCTAGAATAATCATCTATAAAACTGATGAAATATTCATATCTTCCTCTTGCTTTAACATTTAGAGGCCCACAAAGGTCTAAATGAATTAACTCTAGGGGTTCTTTGGCTCTAAGACCTTTTTCAGAAAAATATTTTTTTGTTATTTTACCCTCAAGACAGGACTCACATGGTGGTAATGAACTGTCTTCCAACTTGTTTAAATGACCATTCTTAACCAATCTCTCAATCCTGTTGAGATTTATGTGAACCAGTCTCAAGTGCCAAAGATAGGCATTTGGAGAAATCTTCCTTTTCTTATGAGTCCCAGCAATTTTAAACATCTCTATGTTCAAAACAGCTTTGACCTTAATTGATTTTAACATGTACAAGTTATTTTCTAATTTTGCAGAGCAAATCTATTTATTTCCCATATTGATGAACACTTCACCATTTTCAAAATAAACTTTACAATTTTGTTCTAGCAAACAGGAGACGGATATTAGATTCCTTTGCATAAAAGGAATATACTATACATTTTTCAAATAAATGTACTTATCTCCTATAAATAACTTTATATCTCCCACTGCTTTGGCCGAACAATCTCCCCGGTCCCTACCTTAAAGATTGTTTCACCTTCTATCAACTTCTCCGAAGCTTGTTTCCTGTGAGATAATACATACATGATTAGCAACACCTGAATCAATTATCCAGATTTTATCATTTTCCACTAAACATGCTTCAATAACAAGTAAATCATATTTATCTTGTTGTTTGAATTCAGCATCCTCATCTACATAATTCATAATTTTAGATGAGTTAGAAGATAGAGGACAATCCTCTGTTAAAACTCTTTTGGTATAATCAACCGCTAGTAATTTGTTTGTTGATTTGATTATACTGTTATGTACATCGGAAGCGAGTATTCTAGAATTCGACATGCTGATAAATTTCAAACAAATTCTAATTAGCAAATTGTAACTAAATCCAAAATCAAGTTTTAGTAAAATGTAATAATGTGCCCATAACCATTATTTATTTGCAACGATATTTTAGTTAGTCAGAATATGTGCTACCGTAGGGCAGTCAGATACTCCTTCACTAAAACAAACAATTTTGACCAAACACTATCCCCGAAATAACTCTTATTCCCATAGTCGTTTAGTTATCATTTTCGGTCAAGATCTTTACTAACAACTTAGTAATTCTTGTAAGTGTAACCCACCATTTTCAGATCTTATAAAACGGTATGAACTTGCCTCCGAAATAGAAGACAATATCCAAGACGGAACTATAATACCCTATTCATTTTACTGAAGCCTGGGTTGTTCCGAATCCTATGTTACAACCCTCCGTAGGGATCATCGTGGTTAATGACTAGCTAGTGCCGCATAAAAATGACAACAGGCGCAACATAGGAATCTCACGGTTCAAACTAATAAAGGAGACCGTGGGACAATGTTGACACATTTCCTTCACCCACTTACTATGAACCACTTCCCTCATTCACCTTGTTATTGACCCATGAACACTTTTCGTATGGAGCAGTCGAGGTAAAATCGACAAGAAGCCGAGCATGAATCTCACGGTGTGAACTCTTGAGAACGTGAGAGCTAATAACTATATATCAAATATACTATTAATCTCCTACTGAAATGTTCTATTTTGGGTAGATTTATACTTAGGTTCTTTTCTGGCTAATAAAACAACTCTAAGTCTATGTGGTTTATCCAAGTATAACTCTTATAATTGGATTTTAACCTATGATGTCTAGGTGATAAACCATTTTATTACCTCACATCACTCACGTATGCTCGTAAAACCGGTTACCAACGCTCAATTATTCAGCCATAATCCCCAGGTAGGAGGTGTTCCGTAAACCGTCAACTTAAGTACCCCCAGCCTTAGACTGGATTATATACCGATTGAGTTTGTAACCTAGGTTTTATAAGTTTTAACAATTAAAACAGGTGGTCAACCTACATGAGCATGCAGCTGTTGTTTATAGATTTTAAAAGTCTAACCCAAATTTATAACAACTTATAAAACTTTAGACATGCTAAACATCCATAACATATATGAGGCATTCAACATTTAATATAACATTTATATTAAATACTAGAAACCCTAACATGCATACTATATATTATAACAATTATAACATACTTTCAATGCATGTAACATGCTTCCTATGGTGGGATTTTAAATCTAAATGGCATACTATATGCATATATAAGATTTATTTAATTATAACATACATCAAATGCATAAATAATTAAACACATACTGATATGGTTTTAGTTTTGGCAAAAAACAAGTAAACAAAACCTAATTATTACAAAACAGTTTTCGAACCGCTCGAATCGCTCCAAAACGAACTCAAGTAGCTTGAACCGGGCCCGAACCGTCTAAATCGAACCAACCAAGTCTGAACAGGACCAGCCAAGAACCATTCAAAGCTGAACCGGACCAGACCACAAGAGAAACGGTCAAATCGACATCCCTTGCACATGTTCAACATCTCGCTAAGTCTCATCGTTTAGCAATGACGACCATTTGCATTTTGCCAAATCGTTTAGTAAATGCTTGATCGTTTAGCGCGCGAAAAGGTAAACGATCATTTAATGCCATCGCATAGCATTCAACGCATCACCCAGCTGCCGCATGAAGGTATGCGATCGCATAGTGCTATCAATACAACTCAACGCATTGCTTAGCTGCCGCATAGAGGTAAACGATTGCGTATTGCTATCGATAGCAATTCAACGCATCGTTTAGCTCCCATCAAAGATAAACGATCATAGTAAACGTCACTCAGGGCTATCGTATAGCTCTTCAAATAACTATTGTTTTTCTATCGTATAGAACCAAACGATCACATTAATACCATCGTCTAGAGCTGCATGTCATCGTTTAGTATCTGTCGTGCAGCTAAACGATCGCTTAGCTCCATCATATAGAACATCATCGCGTCGTTTAGCATCGTAGGTAAGCGATTTGTTTAGTTCCATCACATAGAAACTTTCAACGCATCACCTAGTACTTCGTCTACACGATCGTTAGCTTCGCATCTAAACGATCACTCAGCATATCACATAGGACTTCATCGCATTGCTTAGAGCGCATCATTGCTAAATGCGATCAACATAGTAACCATCATGTAATAAAGTTCAGCATCATCGTTTACTTCCCACGCCAAAGCTAAACGATCGCTTAATGCTATCGTATAGCAAATTGAACGCATCGTTTAGCTTCCACAAGTACACGATCGTCTAACATTCAACATCACAACAACCAACACCCATTTCTATATAATCGTCTAGCTTTTCTTCACATCATTAGCATTTAGAGCTAGACGATCAGTTAGATATTGGAACCTCAGCGACGATAAGAATAGAGGCTGATTTTCTGAAACTGCAACTCGGCCTTTTCGCTTGTTTCTTCGATTTATAGCTTAATTTCAACTCTAATGACTCCAAATAAATTACTCATCATGTCATAACATGTAAGAATTAGGATCACATCGTATGTAGCACTTTACAACTCTTTGTAACAACTACAAAGTAGGCCGCATCCAATGTTATTATCAGAATAAGGTACCAAACCTCATTCATGTACCATAAATCATTTTGACTATTTACTCGAATTCAATCCACTCTTACGTCTCCACATAAAGTTCAAGTACTCATACAATAGTCATGGGTATTAGTTTATTGGATTTATACTTTTGTACAATTTATGAAATAAAAAACAAGTATATTGATTATAGAAAATGTTTATCATTTTACAAACTGCGAGTTTTTAGGACCTAAAACCCAACAATAAAATACTACATTGAAACAAATTAATAATATGAAAGTGAAAATAAAGGTTGAAGATGATCAGTATTTGAAAATAAATAAAGAAGGTTGAAGGAATGAAGGAAATTTTCCTTTAGGTGAAGATGAAAAGAGGGTTTCGGTGATGAAGAGGAAGATGAATTTCTTTTGGTGAAGATGAAATGGAGGTTTCGGTGAAGGGGAAGATGAATTCGGTGAAGGGAAGAGGGTTTTTTATGGTGGAAGGAGGCGGAAGAAGAAAAAAATGGTTAGGATGCATCTATTGAACAGATGCATTCTGATTATGTGTCAGAGTGAGTTGACAACTCCTCTGACGTGCATCGCGCGGTCATAATGCATCTGTCCAACAGACGCATTCTGACCATTATATATATATATTAATGCAGAGGAAAGACATAATAAAATAAAAATAAAAATAATAAAATATTGACAAATGCGTCTCTTGAAGAGACGCATTCGGATGGGGACAAAAAAAGAATCTCTTTCCCCTAAATAAGTTAAAAAATCCCACTTTTCCATAATTAAATTTCAAAACCTCCCCAAAAATCTAAATAACCCTTAATGACAATAAGTAATAAATTATAAGTTTAATATATTTTAATTTTTTTTTCCCAAAAGCCTCATTCTATCTTCCTCCATCTCTCTCTTTATCCCTCCCTCGTTCTCTCCATCTTCACAGCAACCCACGATGACTAAACAACACAAGTGTTTCCCTGGCGACCACACTGGACAAAGAACTGCGAACGATGATCGACAAACATATCTCGAACGACGGAGCACACATGACAGACTCGACTCGACGACCTTGGATAGTGCATAACTCAAGATCATATAGCTAGAAGAAGACATTGAGATCGAACGAACGATTGGTTCGCGATGAAGAGGAAAAAGAATAAGAGTTTTTGTTTACATAAATCAAAGCTACCTAATACCTTTTCCTTTACATATATATATATACACACTCAAGTATGATATATATTGTGATTTATGATATATACTATGATTTAGGTTATTTATGCTGTAATTTATGTTGAAAATTTTATGATAGATATTATAAATTATGTTGAATTGAGTTCATTTGGAATTTATATGTTGTGGTATATTTTTTTGTTTTATATCTGACTACTTTGACTTAATGATATATACTTTGATATAAATGAAATTTATGATACATACCAGAATTTACATTGCACATTAAGTATCAAAATTGTGAGGTAAATCAAATTTATGATATATACTATGATTTATGTCGAATATTAAACCAATATGGGATTTATATGTCGTGATATATTTTATATATTGGTTTATACTGTAATTTATGTCGAGCATTGAGTCGATCTCTAATTTATATACTAAAGTATATTTTATATATTGGTTAAGAAATTTTCAAATACCTAACAAAATGTTCTAAGATATATTAGAATAACTATGAATCTGCCAAATAAACCTATAAGTTGATACATGAAACCAATATAAAAATAAAATTCATTAAATGCATTTTTTCTCTCCAACTAAGGAAATAATAAAATCTCAACAAAATAAATATTTTTCTCTCTCTAATTAAACAAAAAGAATAAAGTCTCAATAAATTAAGTCATTCTCTCTTTCCAATATTAAGGGTGTCCTTAAATATGGAAATTTTTTCCCAATACTAGATTTCTCCCCAACCGTCTACCACACTTAAAAGTATTTTAATCCGAAAAATTCATTAAATCTTATATACGAAAATATCCAAAAAAATAAAAAAATAAAAATTGGACACATATGAAAATAAGTTTTTGAAAGTGATTTGAACCTATAATAATCCTATTGCCAAATGGGGAAGCCCAAAAAACTACCGTGTATGCCTTCACCTTCATTTCACGCAAAATTCAAATTTAATGCTCATGTCCAATGTACTGCCTTCACCTTCATTTCCACTCAAGTGTCTTCACTTTCATTTCACATTCAAGCCCATCATCACCTTCGTTTTAGGACATTGTTTCTAATACTTGGAATTAATCCATTGCAAAGGTACAATAATTTTTGGGGCCGTTGCAGGTCCGTCAAAAAAGAATATTGAAATTAGGTCCATAGTCTAAGATATGACCTTTGCAAAAATGACAAAATAATAAACTCAATCCAATTGAAAATAGTTGGATGGCTAAAATGCCCTCACAGTTAAAAATATGTGATTGCATTTGATTGCTGTTTAATTGTCATCTTACTGCCAATATACAAATTGTTATCTGATTGTTGCCTGATTACTGTCTGATTGCTATTTGATATTGATTGCTAAGGATATCGGTTTACTATATGATTGTTGTTAAATTGATATTTGATATTGATTGTTATCTGATTGCCAATAATACTGACTAATATCTTATTGTTGTCTAATTACAATCTGATACTATTTGCCTTGACATCGATTGTTATCTGATTGTTGTCTTATTACTATTTGATTGTTGTTATATTATTATTAATGATGTAGACACATCATTGATACACTACAATAATATTGCAACCTTTCAACAGCATGTTTCAAGCATTTTTCACAATTGAAATTTGAATATTCTCCATTACATTGCCTAGTATAAATCACTTTGTCTCTGATTGCTAATGATACTGATTACTATGTGATTGATGTCTGATTACTATATGAGATTGACTGCTAATTATGTCGATTGCTATTTGACTGCTGTCTGATTACTATTTGATAATAATTGTTAATGATACTGATTGTTATTTGATACTTATTGTTATCTTATTTCTACATGATTGCTAGCTGATTTCTATATGGTAGTTGTTCAACTCGTGTGTGTAGGTACCAAATTCTTTGTGGGTCACAGTGAATCAGAGACGACAAACAAATCGAGGGCATGAGATAGGTAACAAGAGAGAGGGAATTGGAGACGACAAAGAGATCAAGGGCATGAGATGCATAGACTATGGCATGAATCTACATTTTTTTCGACATGTCAATTTTTTTTCACAGTGATCTTGCCTTCCAACATCTTTATCAGCGACTTCTTTCTTGCTTTTCTTTACTTCTTGTGTGTGTAATTTATGGATTGAAGATTATTATATTATATAACTATGGCTGAAGAAATTAAAAAGGGAATGTAAATTTGTGAATGCCAAATCAAAATGAGAATGAAATTACATAGATGAAATTAAATAGGGGTATAAATATAGAGGATCATGACAATGAAGAAATTGGAGCAAAAATACATTACAAAAACTTTTGAATACAATTGGAAGACTTTGCAAGAAAATAAATCAAAGAAATCAAAGTAAAAATGAAAGAATCGATCGATGGAGACCTTTGCGAGGGAATTTAGAAGTAGAATCCTCTTAAGATTGATTAAAAAAACCTGGAAAGTGAAAAACCTACGCTAGAAAGGAGAAAGAAAAGGAGGAGAACGTGAAACTTGAGCAATTTTGAAATAAAAATAATAAACAAAATTTTAGATTTTAAAATTGACATATTTGTAAAATCAGAAGTATGAATGACCCGCTTGCCAAATTGTATTTTAAAAATGTTATTCATTACAAATTTTCGTATAGATTATATATATAGATATTATAGATTATATATGTAGTATAGATTATAGATAGATCATAGATAGATCATAGATAAATTAGTGACAATGTAAAAATTGCCACATGTAATATGGAGTTGAATTTGTTGAAATTAAAAAGGGAAAGAATTGACACAACCTAACAAGTTAAATGAAGATTTTCCCCACACACAAACAATCCTAAATTTATCAAATTGTATCAATTTTTAGCAATATGTGAGGTCGGTATTCGAATCTCTAATCATCTAGTTTAAATCAAGTTTTAAATATAATCAATATTCTCTAAAAACAAAAGAGGAATGAGTATGATATTAAAAGAAAAATTGTAATGAGAAATTTATTTAGATAAAAGAAATGAAGCCACACAAAAATTAAAATGAGAACCACAACCAAATGAAGCAAAGCTGGCTTCAGGAAGTGAATAACCAACAATAGAAATGAAAAGCCCTACATTACACATATAACCTAGATATCTTTGTAGATATCATTTAACAAAGAAATTTAGGACTCAAGCTTTGACAAAAGAATGTTTGGCGCAAGTGAATTTCCAAATACATAAAACTTCTAAAGAATACAAAAAGTTATTAAAATGGACAAACTAACATATACAAAAAGGCATTCTTCCCAAATTACCGGAGGCTGAGGCCAATCAAGAGTCTGATTTCAAGAAAAAAAAGCGGCCTCATAAACGACGGAGGTGGGTAGATTCTATGACCCAAAATGTTCTTATCCAAAATTGTTGCAGATGCAACAATTTGTTTAATCAATTAGCCAATCTAAGGAACTGCAATGGACAAAGAAATTCTACAGAAGGGAGTTCAGTTAACGACCTGAAGGAGGAGCAGCAGCAGCAGCAACATTGCCAAGTCCCATCTTCTGCCCCAAAAGCGAAAGCTGCTCCACAAACTCAACTCCGGTGAGGATTTCGGTGCTACCGTATATTATATGCTTGACTGGCTGCTGATTCATTGCCAGCTCTTGCAAGCTCCCGTACTCCACATAGTTACCCCCTCCAATCATGAACACAATTGCTTCCTTAAATGGTCCTTTCAAGTGGCTGCTACTTGTTCCAGAACTTGACTTTGGAGCACGTGGATCGAATGTGAGGAAAGTATCAATTTCGGGATTCGGCTTTCCTTCCATCAACCCCTCTACCGTCCTAGTCAGTGCAAGCTGCCTATCACTAGACAAAAGGTTTTTAACACCAGCAGTCACTGCACTAATTGACTGTCCATATAGTTTTTCAGCCCAATCCACAATGTTACTTCTGCTAGCTGAATTTGCTGATGAGAATGAGACATTCAATGACTTGATCTTCTTGACATATTGAAATGCACTAGTATCAACCTCCGATTCCCTCAGAGCAACTTCCACAGCTTCCACTTCGGATTGGTTTAGAGTTTCAGAAGAGATAAGATATATAACAGCAAATCGGAGCTTATCCATCTTAGTACCCTTCCCTTTGAGCACACTCAAGAGTTCGTTCCGATCGATCCCGCCTCTGGCCATCATGTCATTCTCCTTTTTCGCATATGAATCAAGTGACCTCTCCTTGATCTCACCTAACAATACAGTAGCAATGTTTGTATGCTTATCAATAACTTGCTTCCTTTCAGTCAATTCTGGCAATGAATTCACTGCATTCATCAAATGCTTTGTGTTCCCAATCAAATCTGTTCCATCAAACTCAGCTCCATCAGTCCCACCAGTTCTTCTATTCACCTCATCAACATCTCTCTTATACTTATTCAACTGAGTCTCAATCTCCACTGCAACTTCTGGAAACTCCAAAGACCCATTTGCAACCCAAAATGGGTCTGAACTATCTAATTCATATGATTTCATCCCACCCTTTTCACCCTGCACACTCAATCTATTCAGTTTCAATCCTAGAACATCATGAACTAAAGGTCTGTACCTAAAATCATGCTGTATTCCTACAGATAACTCAAAATTTCGATCAAACAGACACAGAATCGGACGCTGGAAGGAGCTAGCAAATCCTCCACCCTCTGTAAATAAATTGTTCTTCGATAACAAATGATCTCTCAACCTCTGATCCAGTGCCGAGGCAACCATTTCCGCTGGCCCTCCTCGTTGGCATCGAATAACAGGCACTACAGCAAGCGTAGCCAAAACACTAAACAACCCACTCACGATTCTCTCTATAATCTCCTCAATTTCACGATCTCCGGCTGAGGGATCGTTCATTTGGACATATAGACTCTTCTGTGCTAACGAAAACAGATTATCTTCCAATGTAACGAACTCCAAATACTGGTCGTGAACCTTGGCGATTCGTTGTACCGAATCCGAATTCAGCGTCCCAGATGCGAGATCCTCAAGAAGAGGACGAGGAATAGAAGAAGAGAAGTTTAAATAAAAGCTATCATAGAGAAAACGAGAAGCATCAGCAACAATTCTATCTATGTTGATCTTACTCGGTTGGACGAAATACACTGCGGGCACATCGTGAACAGGTTTTCGATCCTTGTCGATGAGAAAATAAAGAGTGATCCCATGTTTGCGAAGATCCTTGACATGAATCAAAGGAGATAGTATGTTCTGGCAAAATCTGTCGAAGATCAAGATCTTGTAAACCTCTTCTTCGTTCCCGGTCGACGTTGAGTTCAACGGCTGGTTCAAATTCAACATTCGAATTATACATTCTGCAATCGCAAGAAGTTTAAATCAAACCCACAAATAAATCCCACTTTAAAAAACATCAATGTAGCACCAAATTTCGTTTCGATCACTCCTCAAAACTGGGATCTACAGAGAAACCGAGAGAAATTACCTGTTTGCTTCTGGCGAAGGTTCAAAGCCATGGCGATTCGTAGCTAAGTAAAATTCAGTCCCCCTGTTCTCCAGAGAGAATCGAAAACTTCGATTTTGAAGGATTCGTTCTATCAAATCAATTCGCCGAATCAGAGTTCTCGAAATGCGACGTTGGGTTGAAGGAGATATCTGAATGTATACTTCTCTACGGGCGCTTATTTTTTTACAGTATCTTAACAACTAATAAATTATTGACACGTCATTATCCTTGACTGGGTACTTTGACCAACGTAAACGTGGAAGCTTTTTATTGGTTTATCTTACAAGAACGTCCAAAATAATGGTACACAAAATTCTTGAAAGGGATTAAAAATACTGAAGAGAGAATCAAATAGGGGTGTTCAGGGAATGGCAACGGCGTCGTTTTTGAGCAACAAGTACTGGATTCTCAGGCATGGCAAGAGCATCCCAAATGAGAAGGGCCTCATTGTTTCTTCTATAGTCTGTGACTGTGACCCATTCTTCACTTTCTATTTGATTTGTTGTTTTAATCTTTCTTATAGTTTAGATTGTAAGAAAATGGCGTTTTTCTGGGTTCATGTCTGATTTTGATATGGTTGTGGAGAATTTTTCGATTCTTCTGGAGAATGGGTTTCAAATGAGAGGGAGTTTGGCCTTTTTCCTTCTTCTTTT